>NC_141761.1:96188369-96488369 GCF_982258835.1 Parasteatoda tepidariorum
TCTGATATTTTTGTACTTCTAACAGCAGCCTATATGCCTTTAGGCCAATTCTAAAATGTGCGAAGAGTTAATCATACAGAATAAATTTTCTTAGATTTATTGCAATAAACCTTTATTAAGTTTAATTTAAATAGGCCTACCCTTGGCTTATTGCGAACTGCCTCAAATAAATCAGACAAATCTAGTAATGAACTATATAATTTCAAATTAGCCTAAAGATATGTATATTCAGAATCTTTTAAAAAGTATTTGGCTGCTAAGAAAGTACTGATCTCTTCCAACTAGTCAGATGCATTTGAATAAGAAGATTCCTATTAACAAAGATACATAAGAAGATTAATCTCTATACTGTTGACTAATTAATCAATAGGTGTACAGTGTATGCATTAAAAAGCTAGCATTTCCTAGAATTCTGAAAACGTATGTATTTATTTTTAATTTTATAAATAAAGCTGACTTGATTTTAAAAATTTAAAATACAAGCGGCATCTTTTAAACACGTTTTCCACTAGTATTTCAAATATTTGAATTTAATCGTTGTTAAAATAACCAAGTATTTGAATTTTTAGTCAAAGTTGAATCAAATAGAAAAAAATGATTCTCTTTAATGTCTAGAGTTAAAATATCTTCCTTAGAATCCATGAATATATTAAACAGTTTTATTTAGCTACAAGAAAACTGAAAAGTATGGAAAAAAAATCATAAAAATAAACGCTGATCTTTTAACTTGTTATTAAATAAAAAGTTTTCGTAATAACTGCTTTATAAATTATTAATGAATTCGGGACTGCTTGGAAAGCATTTCAAAGATAACAGAAACGTTGAGCTTGGAATTTTTTTAGATTGCTTTTCTTTATATTTTTAAACGAAGTTAATTTTTATTATATCAAATCAAAAATATTTTTGCTGTTTATCTTCTATCCTTTTACTAAAAGAAATAACATGAATCTACATTACATAAAACACTTAAGCCTTTGATGACAAAAAACTGGCGAAATTTTCTTTCTCGTGTAGGTAACAAAGAACTAGAAGAATTTAAGTTTTAAGTAAAGCAAAAAAGATAAATTAAAACAAATTGTAAAGCACGATTTTTTTTAATATTCGTTTACTTAGTAAGTATTAAACCGAATTTGTTCCAATTTAGTATTTTGCCAAGGAAAATTAGATTTTTAAAATGCTTCAAAAAATTTTATACTTTACAATTTAAATTTTTTCTTTGTCCCTTATTAATTAAAATAGTAAATATGTATTGAAATGGTTTTTGTAAGAAAGCTAAACGAATTATACAATTGTGAGCAAAAGTGTCCTTTAAAAAGTTCTTGAAATATGACGAAGAACACAAAAATTAAAATAAACATAAAGGAGTCTAGACTTAGAACCGCTCTCCTGACGAAACTATTGGGACCATATTTCCCAGGTTGCGACTACCCCCTATAATTTGGGGTTCAGATATCCGAAATTTGCTTTAAAAATATTTTATTTTCCTCCTCTTTGTTATAAATAATCTTTGGTACAATTATTTCTACTTACTTTTTTGGGCCACGAAGAAGAAAATTAAGTCATTAAAGCGGGCACAATATTATTTTATTTCTTTGTAGGTGTGGTTTTAAGTTAAAGGAACATAATTACAATATAATTAAAAAGTATCTTTAAAAAAAGCCTGCGGTAATTATTAACTGTCTTTTATTTATTCCCATATCAGGTTTTTTGTAGTAAAATTACGAAATTTAAATAAAATCTGTTTGTAATGTCGGTACTGCGGACCATTGACAAACCAGCGGAAGTGTGTTAGTATGTTTTCCTTCCGCACCGATAACTCTATATTCCGATTCACTTCTAAAAAAATTCAATATAAAACTCATTTAATAAAAAATTAAAAGTGGTGATCCTTCTTCACTTCTTTTTTTCCAACCAAAAGGATTTGCCGCTCCATCCCGCAATCAAATCATTCCAACATTATAACGCTTTCACTAAGCAAAGTTCAAATTTTTTGCTACATTTTGTACTGAAACACTGTTACATGTTTAACTTGATAAAGAGCAAACAATCGATGATTAAGTTCATCTTTTAGGATGTTCAAAATCTTGAGGAATTTTTCATCTCTATATTGGTTGCTATGTGATTTCTGATAATCATCCCTGGTTGCTATGTAGTTAATAACTGTTTAATTACTTCGCTGCTTCCTTATCGGCGAAAGCTGTGTTTAAAGATTTAGTTGATTAAGATTGGATGTCACTAGGTTTTGATTGAATCAAGTATTATAGCGATTATATTCCCAGATTGAATACATATTTTAAATCAAAGAAAGATGATTTAGTAAATTGAAACGATATGCCAGTTTTTTGTAAAGATTAGGCAAAAACAATTTCCAACTTAATTTCAAAAAACTGTAGAATGCATTGATACAAATGATATTAAATTTATATCAGAGATTTTTGAAATGATGCACATCACTTTCAAAGGACTTAAAATTTGGGAACAATAACGTTAACATCAGATAATTCTGAAATATTTTATGCAATATACAATTTATATACGCTAATCGTATATATAGTAGGCACTGGATGTTGTTATATGCACTAGATATATGTTATATGCACTAGATATATTGTATGCAAATAGATATATTTAATATGCACTAGATGTTTTTACATTCACTAGATGTATATTTTATGCACTAGACATATGTTATATGCACTAGATATTTGTTATATGCACTATATATATGTTATATGCACTGGATATATGTTCACTAGACATAATTACCGTGCTATTTCTTTTCCTTTTTTTTAATTATGCTATTAAAGAGCAATATATAAATTTTTACTTTTATCAATTTCAATTTGTTCCTTCAAGTGTTGCTTCATACTTTACTTGCCTTGTTGATTTTTTCCAGTACTTTAATGTCTCTTTTTTAAATAAAAACAACACTTATTTTTTTTCTTTTTACAGTTTTATTGCGTTAATAAGCTTTAAAGGTTTATCTCACATTTATTTAAACAATAAAACGTGATATCAAAGTAATGCGAAAATGCCTTTGTCGTATCTCCTAATTAAAAAATGCCATAAATTCTATTTTCAACCAAGAAATGAGCTGCGAGAGCAGTTCCGGGGGTTGGCGAGCGCCAGCGAGCAGGGGGCGAAGCCTCCTAGTTTTTATTTATTCTTTCAAGTGTTGCTTTATACTTTACTTGCATTGTTGTTGATATTTTCGAGTACTTTATTTGAATAAAAACAACACTTATTATTTTTTCTTTCCCATCTCTATTACGTTTCTAAGTTTTAAAAATATCTCTCACACATATTTAAAAAAAGTAAAACGCCACGCCAAATATCGCGAAAACTCCATTGTCATATTTTCTAATAAAAAAATGACATAATTTCTATTTTAAACCAAGAAAAAGCCCTAATATTTTAGTTTGTTTGCCATAAGTTGATTTACATACCATTCAAATTACATGAAGCGTATTTGACATATTGGCGCACTACGCCATCCATAATTCCAAATGCATTTGGCGAGTTTCAAATTCAACCTAATAAAATATGACAGACCTTACTTTCGTAACTATTCATACTTCAAAAAACGCACAGAACTGGAAAAAAAATGAGTCATGATTCGAATATTTAAAAAAGAATTCATATTTTGACAAAGTAAGCGGACACATTTTTTTATCGATTTTAGTTCTGATGAAAAGTAAGATATTGGATTACGGTATAATGGAAATGTTTTTCTTTGAATTTTTACTCGCAAAAAAATCGACTTTCTATAATTTTTTTTCTTTTTAAGAAGAGAAAGATATGGTTTATCGACAGTTACCACGGTAATTCAAATTGAAACTTTAAAAAGTGTATACCTTTAAATTGTCTTGAATTTTATTTAGAAAAGCGTCAAAGAGATGACTTTTAATAAAGATCAAATTTCCAATCATATCAAACTTTTCATGGCATGAAAATTGTGATTACACTTTATCTTCAAAGTACCCTGTATTTTTATTTTACTTTATCAAGGACCTTATTCCATTTTCACTTTTATATTTTTTTGTAACTTTTAATATTGTATTTTTATTTCATAATACTTTTATTTTGTATTAAATATTTCAGTTTTTTCTATAAGCGAAGCAAATGATCTTTGAAATATTTAAACTTTTGGCGCATATAGGATACTGGTGTCCTTTTCATAAATGTTTTTTACTGACGTTCCAATTACAAGTAAAAATATATTTTGGTATTTTTTTAATAAAAAACAACCGTGGTAGCTCAGGGGATAGAGCGCTCGCCTCCCAATGATGTATCCCTGGTTAGATTGACAACGATGGCTGATCGATACGAATTCCGCACCCGGCTCTCACCGACCCACAGTGCAGTGAAGAATTATTTTATATATTATTTTATATACTTTATTTTTTAAACATATATCAGATATATTTTTAAAACTTAGAAAAGTAATAAAAATGGAAAAGAAAAATATTAAGTGCTGTTTTTACTTAAAAAAAGACATTAAAATACTCGAAAAAATCAACAACAATGCAAGTAAAGTATGAAGCAACACTTAAAAGAACAAATAAAAATTGATAAAAGTAAAATTTTATGCATTGTTGTTTAGTAACATTATATCAAAAAAATAACACAGTAATTATAGCAAAACATTGGTGTTAATAATACTAATAATTCGATAAAAAAATATGTCCGCCTACTATGTCAAAATATGAATTCTTTTATAAATATTCGAATCATCACTTCCTTTTTTCCAGTTCGGTGCGTTTTTTGAAGTATGGATATTTACAAAAATAAGGTCTGTCATATTTTATTACGTTGAATTTGAAACTCGCCAAATGCATTTGGAATTATGGATGGCGTAGTGCGCCAATATGTCAAATACGCTTCATGTAATTCGAATGGTATGTAAATCAACTTATGGCAAACTAACTAAAATATTAGGTCATTTTCTTGGTTTAAAATAGGATTTATGACCTTTTTTTATTAGAAAATATGACAATGTCCTTTTTGCATTATTTTGGTGTGGTGTTTCATTTTTTTAAATATGTGTGAGATATATTTTTAAAACTTAGAAATGCAATAAAAAAGAGAAAAGAAGAAAAAAAATAAGTGTTGTTTTTACTTAAAAAAGAGATATTAAAGTACCCGAAAAAATCCATAATGCAAGTAAAGTATGAGGCAACACTTGAAAGAACAAATAAAATTTTTAAATTTTAAGTAAAACTTTATATATTGCTCTTTAATAGCATAATTCAAAAAAAGGGAAAGAAAAGAAATAGCACAGTAATCGTATCTAGTGAACATATATCTAGTGCATATAATATATATCTAGTGCATAGAACATACATCTAGTGCATAAAACATACATTTTAGTGAATGTAACATACATCTATTGCATATAAGATATATCTAGTGCATATAAAATATACCTAGTGCATATAACAACATCCAAAGCGTATAACATACGATTAGTGTATATAAATTGCATAGTGCATAAAATATTTCAGAATTATCTGATGTTAACGTTGTTTTTCCCAAACTTACTACTCAATTTTGCCCACTCTTAACCCGTATATATATATATATATATATATATATATATATATATATATATATATATATATATATATATATATAAAATATATATATATATATATATATATAAAATATATATATATATATATATATATAAAATATATATATATATATATATATATATATATATATATATATATAAAATATATATATATATATATATATATATATATATATATATATATATATATATATATAAAATATATATATATATATATAAAATATATATATATATATATAAAATATATATATATATATATAAAATATATATATATAAAATATATATATATAAAATATATATATATAAAATATATATATATAAAATATATATATATATATATAAAATATATATATATATATATATATATATATATATATATATATATATATATATATATATATATATATATATATATATATATATATATATATATATATATATATATATATATTAAAGTACATAATAATTAGAACCATTTTTGGATAATTTTCAAAAGCCAACATTTAATAAATATTTAATGTTTAAAATTCGTATTTTACAGGGACTTTGAAATGCAAATTATTTTTCATTGAAATTTTTAAGCTTAGCGTATTATGTTATTTTACTGGTTTGTCAAAATCTGTAGAATGCAAGCCAGCTTTCTATTATAAGACGAAGCTCATTTTAACTAAATTATTTAACAACAAAAAATATTTTTATAGTACATTTTACTTCAAAATATTTTATTATATATTTTCACTTCCGCCGAGAAAAGTTTAAAAATTACATTTCCTTCAGGATGCGATGGTACTAAAGATAATAACCCCTCAAATGATTTATTGGTTTTTGCTGTAAACGAATTTTTTTTATCATTTTCGAATGCAGCAAAACATAGAGTAGCTATGTCAAGCATACTTAGTTATTTCCTTACAGACTTTTTTTTGCGACTTCACATATTTTTATTTTAAAAAACAGAATCTCAAACTTATTTTCTTTACCTTAATATTCTTCATTGCCTAACTCATGAACTCAAAGAATCTTTCTGAACTTTCACGCGTTTAAGTTTGTAGCAAATTGTTTTTCTTTTAAAAATTAAGTTAAAAACATTGGGGAAAAATTTTTCTGATTTCTGCGGTTTATAAGAAGTATTTCTCTTGCCTCTGCAGAGGAAAAAGTTTTAAAAATAAATCAACTTGCCATGCATATTTAATGTTTGTTAAATTTTTAAGAAAAAAAACGTTTACCAAATAAACATAACTAAAAAAACTAAGTGTTTTTCTTTCAATTCTTTTTAAAAAGTTTTGAAAAGTTATGATGAAAAATATCATGCACATCTTTGGCTTCTTCTTTACTTGACGTTGCAGAGTTATAAAGATGGTGAGTATGGTGCAATTTTGTTTAATATGCAACTTTATTAATTTCTTAGGCATGATTTTTATCTAAGTTTAAATTTTAGATCTGGTATAAGGTAGGAAATTTTAAAACTTTTCTGGAATCAACATTTAATTGGTATCATAGATATAGTTCACAAGAGTTAATAGATAGTTCACAAGAGCTAATAGATATAGTTCACAAGAGTTAATAGTCATAGTTTACACCATGCTATGCAACAATGCTATTTTTAGACATTTTTAGTTAAAATTCGTATATTCGAGTTTTTATTTTGGATGATATGATTTTTGACCGATTCCGTTTTACAAGAAACCTTATCTAACGAACGTGGCATCAGTCCTTATATTGTAAAAAAGAAATCGGTGTGTAGTTTCCCCCACTTTTGGTGGTTAAGTAGATTAAAATGTTTTACAGTGCATGCAGTCACATTGTTATTTACTTTTCACTGTTATAGTTATGTTAAATTATTTAATTCATTTTTGTTTGTTTGTTTGTTTATTTATTGACAACACATGTTTCATGACCCTTAGAATCACGTTCTCAAAAAATTTCCTTTAAAACACAACCAAACTTTCAGTTTCACAATAATTCTTTCAAACAATTTATTTTGTTAATTTTATATAATTTTTTGCACGATAACTACAGTTCCAGATTTAAAATTGTATTAAGTTCATCTCGACGCAAAATTTGTACCAACCAGTCATCACTGGGATTCGAACTTTGGTCACCACAATGGAAGGGGAAGAATAAATGGGAGGTATCCATTGAGCCACCACGTTTCAAGCTGATTTCGTTTGATCTGAAACTGAATAGACTTGAAGCTATCACTGAGATTCGTTCACCAGTTCTTCACAACAACAGCTCAGTAACTTAACACTCCGCTATCTAGACTCAAGTTCTTTAATTATTATTTTAAAATATACTTAAGCTGGAACATTAAACTTTAATCCATCAATATAAAAGTGTATGGGCTTCAAGCCATCACAGAGGATCGAACCGTAGTCTTTCACAACAACAGCTCAGTGATTCATGGCTCCTCTATAAAGACTCAAGCTCTTTACTAAGTATTTCAAAATATATTTAAGCTAGAACATTAAACTTTAATCTATCTATCTAAAAGTGTATGAGCTTCAAGCCATCACAGAGGATCGAACCGTAGTCTTTCACAACAACAGCTCAGTGATTCATGGCTCCTCTATAAAGACTCAAGCTCTTTACTAAGTATTTCAAAATATATTTAAGCTAGAACATTAAACTTTAATCTATCTATCTAAAAGTGTATGAGCTTCAAGCCATCACAGAGGATCGAACCGTAGTCTTTCACAACAACAGCTCAGTGATTCATGGCTCCTCTATAAAGACTCAAGCTCTTTACTAAGTATTTCAAAATATATTTAAGCTAGAACATTAAACTTTAATCTATCTATCTAAAAGTGTATGAGCTTCAAGCCATCACAGAGGATCGAACCGTAGTCTTTCACAACAACAGCTCAGTGATTCATGGCTCCTCTATAAAGACTCAAGCTCTTTACTAAGTATTTCAAAATATATTTAAGCTAGAACATTAAACTTTAATCTATCTATCTAAAAGTGTATGAGCTTCAAGCCATCACAGAGGATCGAACCGTAGTCTTTCACAACAACAGCTCAGTGATTCATGGCTCCTCTATAAAGACTCAAGCTCTTTACTAAGTATTTCAAAATATATTTAAGCTAGAACATTAAACTTTAATCTATCTATCTAAAAGTGTATGAGCTTCAAGCCATCACAGAGGATCGAACCGTAGTCTTTCACAACAACAGCTCAGTGATTCATGGCTCCTCTATAAAGACTCAAGCTCTTTACTAAGTATTTCAAAATATATTTAAGCTAGAACATTAAACTTTAATCTATCTATCTAAAAGTGTATGAGCTTCAAGCCATCACAGAGGATCGAACCGTAGTCTTTCACAACAACAGCTCAGTGATTCATGGCTCCTCTATAAAGACTCAAGCTCTTTACTAAGTATTTCAAAATATATTTAAGCTAGAACATTAAACTTTAATCTATCTATCTAAAAGTGTATGAGCTTCAAGCCATCACAGAGGATCGAACCGTAGTCTTTCACAACAACAGCTCAGTGATTCATGGCTCCTCTATAAAGACTCAAGCTCTTTACTAAGTATTTCAAAATATATTTAAGCTAGAACATTAAACTTTAATCTATCTATCTAAAAGTGTATGAGCTTCAAGCCATCACAGAGGATCGAACCGTAGTCTTTCACAACAACAGCTCAGTGATTCATGGCTCCTCTATAAAGACTCAAGCTCTTTACTAAGTATTTCAAAATATATTTAAGCTAGAACATTAAACTTTAATCTATCTATCTAAAAGTGTATGAGCTTCAAGCCATCACAGAGGATCGAACCGTAGTCTTTCACAACAACAGCTCAGTGATTCATGGCTCCTCTATAAAGACTCAAGCTCTTTACTAAGTATTTCAAAATATATTTAAGCTAGAACATTAAACTTTAATCTATCTATCTAAAAGTGTATGAGCTTCAAGCCATCACAGAGGATCGAACCGTAGTCTTTCACAACAACAGCTCAGTGATTCATGGCTCCTCTATAAAGACTCAAGCTCTTTACTAAGTATTTCAAAATATATTTAAGCTAGAACATTAAACTTTAATCTATCTATCTAAAAGTGTATGAGCTTCAAGCCATCACAGAGGATCGAACCGTAGTCTTTCACAACAACAGCTCAGTGATTCATGGCTCCTCTATAAAGACTCAAGCTCTTTACTAAGTATTTCAAAATATATTTAAGCTAGAACATTAAACTTTAATCTATCTATCTAAAAGTGTATGAGCTTCAAGCCATCACAGAGGATCGAACCGTAGTCTTTCACAACAACAGCTCAGTGATTCATGGCTCCTCTATAAAGACTCAAGCTCTTTACTAAGTATTTCAAAATATATTTAAGCTAGAACATTAAACTTTAATCTATCTATCTAAAAGTGTATGAGCTTCAAGCCATCACAGAGGATCGAACCGTAGTCTTTCACAACAACAGCTCAGTGATTCATGGCTCCTCTATAAAGACTCAAGCTCTTTACTAAGTATTTCAAAATATATTTAAGCTAGAACATTAAACTTTAATCTATCTATCTAAAAGTGTATGAGCTTCAAGCCATCACAGAGGATCGAACCGTAGTCTTTCACAACAACAGCTCAGTGATTCATGGCTCCTCTATAAAGACTCAAGCTCTTTACTAAGTATTTCAAAATATATTTAAGCTAGAACATTAAACTTTAATCTATCTATCTAAAAGTGTATGAGCTTCAAGCCATCACAGAGGATCGAACCGTAGTCTTTCACAACAACAGCTCAGTGATTCATGGCTCCTCTATAAAGACTCAAGCTCTTTACTAAGTATTTCAAAATATATTTAAGCTAGAACATTAAACTTTAATCTATCTATCTAAAAGTGTATGAGCTTCAAGCCATCACAGAGGATCGAACCGTAGTCTTTCACAACAACAGCTCAGTGATTCATGGCTCCTCTATAAAGACTCAAGCTCTTTACTAAGTATTTCAAAATATATTTAAGCTAGAACATTAAACTTTAATCTATCTATCTAAAAGTGTATGGGCTTCAGGCCATCACAGAGGATCGAACCCCAGTCTTTCACAACAGCTCAGTGACTTAACACTCCTCTATAAAGACTCAAGCTCTTTACTAAGTATTTCAAAATATACTTATTCTAGAACATTAAACTTTAATCTATCTATCTAAAAGTGCATGGGCTTCAGGCCATCACTGAGGTTCGATCACCAGTCTTAACAACAACTCAGTGACTTAACACTCTGCTATCAAGACTCAAGCTCTTTAATTAGTATTTCAAAATATACTTAAGTTATAACATTAAACTTTAACCTGCCAATCTAAAGCTGGATGGATTTCAAACCACCACTGAGGATCGAACACCAGTCCTTCACACCTCTTCTTAACGAGTCATCGTGTCTCACACTCACTTATCTAATCAAAAATAGTCAAAATTATTGGGCCATACTTTAGATTGATGGGCTAAAGTTTAATGTACAAGCTTAAGTGTGCATTAAAATGTTTATTACAAAACATAAGTCGCGATGCTGGAGAAGCCAAGTTTTAGTTGCGGGGGAATAAGAAAACGTAATTTACAATTTTCAAGTATAGCATAGGAAACAAAAAGTATATGGAGAAAAAAATAATAAGATCAAAGTTCACTTAATTATTCCAAAATATTCTTTTGGTATTCAACAATTTGAAGTTAAAATCATTAATGGAAATATAGAAAGAAAAACATTAGAAGTGAAATAACTTAAAAGGGTACAGAAATATTATTTTAAACATCAAAGACTAGGAGGAGGAAGAGTGTTTTCTGATAAAAGGAAATGGAAACTGGTTTTAGAGAAAGTTTTGTCTTTCGTTAAATCAATTACCTCTATGCCACCCGGATTATTTTCATTTTGTTAATACTTCTCTAATGCTATTTTTGCCACGTGAACTGCATTTATTTATGGGAATAAAATGAATCCACAACCTAACACAATCAGATCTAAATACACTGGTTATCATAAATTAAGGAAAATTCACAAAAATCGCGATAACTCAAGAAATTACACATGGAATTTTATGAAACTTACCCACAATATACAACACATAGTAAGGTATTAAACAACATAAAAAGAAATTATCAGACATTAATAGTAGTATAGAAATTAGCACATGTATAAAATAAACAAATTGGAAGTATCGGTTTGCAATAGAAAAAGTACCTTTAATATGGAATATGATTGCCTCTAGAAGCAATACAGCACAAACAGCGATGTGTGATGCTTTCAATTATGCGGTCTATCAGTTCAATAGGAAGTGAGAGCCATTGCTCTTGTAAAGCAGTTGCAAGCGTGGCAAGGGTCTGAGGGGGCGGATTGATGGCAGATACACGCCTCCCTAGAGCATCCCAAACGTGCTCGATAGGATTCAAGTCCGGGGATCGAGCTGGCCACTCCATGCGAGTAATTGTTTCCTGTTGAAGATAATCATCAACAATGCGAGCTCTGTGTGGTCTTACATTATCGTCCTGTAACAGGAAGCAATCACCAATTGCCCCGGCATATGGGCGCACATAAGCATCAAGGATGTTGTCTCGATAAACCTGAGCATTCACGGTTCCCCTTGGAAAGACATGGAGGTATGTGCGCCCTCCTAAGGATATGCCTCCCCAAACACAGACACTGCCTCTTCCGTATGCATCTCTTTCACGGATGTTTGATGGATGATAACGGGTCCCAGGTTCTCTCCATATCAAATAACGTCTACTGTCACTTTCTAGACTAAACCTGGACTCATCCGTAAAGAGAACAGGCCTCCATTGATCTGACGTCCAGTGGACATGTTGTCGGGCCCACTGCAAACGGTCTCTCCTATGGCGTGATGTGAGCGGCACGCAAATGGCTGGTCGTCTCGCATACAGACCACCTTCGTGGAGCCTTCTGCGCACAGTTGACGTTGACACCAACCTTCCGGTGGCTGCAGCAAGAGAGGATCTAAGATGTGTCGGAGTAGCGGTTCTATTCCTGCGTGCACTTAATGTCAAATATCGGTCATCGGCACTGGTCGTAACAGTTGACCGTCCTTGACTGAACCTCCTAGATGCCGAATCTGTGGTTTGAAATTGCCTCCAAAGTCTATGAACCACAGATGGACTCACATTTAGCCATCTGGCCACTTCTGATTGACTCTGCCCTGCCTCTAGTCTCCCGATGGCTCTCCATCGTAGTTCTTCAGGCAAATGATGCCTAGAGGTCATTATTACGAATTGGCTATCTCAGATTTTCAATGTCGCAATCACAGTAAAATTTGTGTGCTTTCTCTCAAACTTGGACTTTTATGCTCCAGGCAGATGACGTAAGCCGAGTGCAGCGCCACTAATTTGCATATTGCAATTTTACTCAGCTACTCTTAGTGGACAACATATGCAAATTTTGCACGGTTTGGCTTACTTTTGAAAGAGTTATCGCTATTTTTGTGATTTTTCCTTAATTTATGATAACCAGTGTAAATGCAAATTGTAATCTAATTTAAAATATAAAATCTGAAAGACCCATTATTATACAATATAGTTTATATTTATAAAGTTATCTACAATTCATTTAATTTCATTTTGATAAAATGTTAAAGGCATTATTGACGCATAAATTTTTTTTATAATTTATTTGATCTTCAAAGTAGTGAAAGGAGCACCATGCTATTGGTATATTAATTGGATTTTCAAGTACCAGGACTGAATCTTAAGGTCTTACGGACGTAACTTAAAATTAGTTAATTTTCTAGAGCAGAAACATTTTTAAGTTACGAAATCGGGCACAAGCCTAAATGGAAGTAAACTCATAAATGCGATTAAAATTATCTTAAAATTATCTTATTTACTAAAATTTTTATTTTTAGCATTTTTTTTAAATATTGTAGATTGCTTTTACAGTGTATTTTCACATTTTGATCAAGAAACGAAATCCAAAAAAAGTTAAATAAGGAGATTTATTTGCCATAAAACTGTCCAAAATACTACTTAAATCAATTTCGTATATTTTGCAACTATAGGTTCCAACAACGTGATTAAGTGCAATTTTATTTTTAGATGAAAATCACTTTGTAAAAGCATACAAAAACAGAAGTTATAAAATATTATTTTCAAGTAATAAAAGTATAAGTAATGTAGTCAAATATATTGAACGCTAAATCTGAGGATGAAATTTTTGAATTAAAATACTTTTAAATTTAATATTAATAAAACAGCACATATACGTTATAAATAAATAAATATGCAAAATTTCGTACTATATAAAGTGACATCGCGAAAATCAGGGACTCGTTTCTGCCTTAGACGTTATTTACTATCTCTTTTTACTTTCTGTATATATAAACAAAATATCCTGATGTTCTCAAAATATTCCGTTTTTGACAGAATTCTGCTTTATAAAAAGTCATTTTTACATTGCATTTTATGAAATTTCTGTGTCCAGTTCACAATTTAATGTAAACAGGAGAGTCTGTATAGACCTGCATTTTATATCAAGATAGTAGTTCAAAATAGAAGAAAATGTGTTGATTTTATCTTCTAGTCTTTTTCATAACTATTTTAATATTTAATATTACTTTTCAATATTACATTTCAACCACAATTTTACCATCTATTGTCAATTGTCATTAAAACAGACTTTTACAGGATTTCTTTGTTTTCAGAAACACACATTTCACCAATATTGAAATGACATTTTATACCAAAAATAATGCTAATTTCTATGTCTTAAGCGATCTCATACTATCCTACAAGCTTGTTAAATCGAGGTTTGATATATAAAAAGCACGTTATTTGGGTAACAAAGAATAACTGTAAAAAAACTTATTTTGAGAAGCATATTATTAGTTTAGTTTTTCAATTTACAAACGGTTAAAATAAATATTTTTTAAAAAAACTTACTTTGGTGAAGCATATTTCTTCAGGAAATCTTTATCGAAGTATCAATTTCGTTCGATCAAATCAGTACAAAAGTTAATCAAAGTCTTGTACAAGTTTATGACCCAAGAATTTAATGGTTTAAGGATCAAGAAAAATCAAAATAACGCTTTTTAAAAAATACACTCACAAAACAAATTCAATACCGAAAAATTAGGTTTTTTTACTTATTTATATATTATTTTAAAAAAGATTTCTTCTTGAAAAAGAATTGCAGAGCAATGTTTGCAAAAAAATGTAAGTTTATTATATCTTTAACAATTCATCTCTTAAGGCTAAAATGCGATGATATAAACAAGCATGCCTGCAATCCTGATTAGGTATATTACTGTTTAAATTCCACCTATTTATTTATTTAATGTTACACATACATAAACAAGCTTGCGTGCTCATTACAAAGAACGGTTTTTAAGCCATTGTCAAGTTTAAGAACAGATAGCACAAATTAGATAGGTAGGTACTTTATTTGCGTAGCACTAGAGCTGCACACTGGGCTATTGGCGACGGTCTGGGAAACATCCCTGAGGATTATCCGAAGACATGCCATTGCAATTTTGATACTCAGCAGAGGGGATGGGTCTTCTCCTTTGATAGAACGACGACCTAAGTGCGAGGTCGAACACTTTACGGCAGAACAGTTTAACGAGGACTGATACCGCGCACTCTCGGTCCCTATGCAGACTGATTGAAGTGGTCACCCACCCTCTTACTGACAGCAGCCAGTGATGCTTGACTTCGGTGTTCCACTGGGAACCGTGTCTTTAAGATCAGTCCACTGTGAGACAGCACAAATGAGAAAAAAGCCTCATAAAGATACGTCAAGCATTACGATGGGATTCGAACCCGCAACCTCCCTGCTACTGAGCATTTGGCGGTACGGTAAGACAACTCAGTCAGGGGAGCACTCCATTTGCTCGTATGCAGACTGGTGTGCATAACAGAGGCTTTCGGTTTTTCCAATGGGTTTCCCTCTTTCATTAAATCTATCTATTTTTTATATTTGAGGAGGGTTTATAAGCCATTCTTTGTATTCAGTTCTCATCCCACATGTGCCTATGAATAAATAAATAAATTTTCACCAAGGAATGGATTATACGCCCTTGTTAAATCAAAAAGAACCATCCGCATTAATTAGAGAAAGATATCACAAAGACAAAGCCAGAGCTACAACAGAATTCGAACCCGCTACCTTCATGGCGAAAAACCCTTCATTAAGAAAGTCCCTTTAAATTTTGTTACGAAATGTTTTCAAACCTTTAGATAAGCTTTCCTTAATTTGCTCAAAAAGGTTGTGAAAAACCAGCGGGTTATATGATTTAAATCTTGTGTTCGAACAAAGTATGCAGATTCGTGCTCCAAAGTCAATAAGGAATTTTAAAGCTTACAAAAAAATTAGCATGCCAACACTTAAGTGGAATTCCATATAAAGCAACTTCACTTAAGCCAGTAACTTTTGAAAAGTTGGAAATTAGAAATTCGTCATCGTTATCAGACCTGCAGTCTCTATTATCGTTCGCACTTCTTTTAGTTTAAAAGCTTACAAGTGAATATTAAAGCAAACATGTAAATCTGAATAGTTAGATACATAATAAATATATTTACACAGTAAGGACATTCTAGTGAATCCCTAAGGATCACGGTGCCCAAGGGACATAAATACAAGTTCCTTAACTAGGCAAAAAAAAATTTAAGTGATATTTAGCGTCAAAATGATAGTACAAATATAGGTTTGAAGTGTATGCATGCGTTTAAAGTAATGCAGTAAACTTAAGTGGCCTTAATGTTTAGACATCACTTTAAGCTAAATATTCCATAAAAGTGAAGTTAGTGAACCATTTGAAGGACACTATCTGCGCATTATATTTTATATGGTACACTCAAATTCTTTTTTCACTCTGTAAGAATTGAGAATTGCATTGCAACCCATTGTTTGTCGCTTATAGCACTTCCCTATTACGATCTGGTTTCCCCTACACATATTAACCGATACTATTATTTACCTAAATTATTTTTATTTTATGTTTGCTAATAGTTGTTTTAAGAAAATAAGCTGTTTTTTTAAAGATTACTGATTTTACGGTTAACTGGCGGTGCTTGCCAACTTGATTACCAAATCAGTAAGTTAAAATAAAATATCTTAAAGCAATTTTTCTTCTAAAATAAAAATAAACGTAAAATAAAGATAATAATGAAACATGATTAATTATAATACCAGAATAAGATTACGGATAATACCTATAAAATAGATTGATGAAAAATACCCGTACAAACGCAGCATTTCTTTGTAAATGAGCTGAAAGAGTTATAAAGCACTGCTGTTAAAGAAAATAACTCTGTTTTCTGTTATATCCCTGTTGCTTACATAATGAAATGCTTGTCTAATAAATAAATTTTAAACATCAGGGGATTATTTACATCGTACAATGCAGCCAGTATATGACAAAAGTCATTTTGATATATTGACATCTGCAGTTCATAGCAAATTTTAATTATAACAAGCAAGAGAAAAAGAATCCGGTAATTCAGTTATTTATTATCCGCAAATTACGATAGGGTGCCAGAAATATTGAGTCATTATTGGTAAAACGAGATGTCCTGTCAAATCCAGTAAGTCAATGTCCGTGAATCAAGCTAGAGTATCATGTCCGGTAGCTCAATATTTGTGAGACAAAATAGAGTCTACAGTGCGTCAGCATTCATGAGAAAATGCAGGGTATATTGTACGATAAGTCGTTATTTGTGAGACAAGATAAGATGCCAATTCCTCAATTCCGGTAAGTCAATATTCGTGAGACAAAATAAAGTGCCAAATTCGGTAAGTCAATATTTGTGAAACATGATGAGGTGTAAAATCCAATACGTCGATATTCGTGAGACTTTGAGTGTCAAATCCAATAAGTCAATATTTGAGAGATGAAATAAGGAGTCAAGTCTTGACAGTCAATATTTGTGAGACTGGGTCAGGAGATAAATCCGGAAAGTTAATATCGGGAGGACAGTATAAGATGTCAAATACTGTAATCAATACTTGCAGGGCAAGGTGGAGTGTCAAGTCGGTCGAGTCAGTTTTCTTTAAAGAAAGGTTGAATATCAAGTCCGGTGAGTCAATTTTCGTGAGACAAGGTAGGATGTCTAGTTTGGTTAGTCAATAATTGTTAGACAAGGTAGAGTGTCCAGTACTGTAGGTCGATTTCAGTGAGAAAAGTAAGGTGTCAATTCCGGTAAGTCAATTTTCGTGAAACAAAGTCGGGCATCAAGTCCGGTCAGTCAATTTTCGTGAGACAAGATAGAATGTCAAGTTTGATTAGTCAATAATTGTTAGATAAGGGGGATGCGGTATTTCAATTTTCGTGTGATGAAGTCGGGTGTCAAGTCGGTTTAGTCAATTTAAGTATAAACAAAGCAAAGCTTTAAGTCTCTTAAGTCAATATTCGTAAAACAATGTATATTCAAGGTATATAACGTAAAACAAGGACAGTTCGAAAGTCACTTTTTGTGAGACAAAGTAAGGGGTCAAGTCCGGTAAGTCAATATTCGTTGAACAAGGTGGGGTGTCAAGTCCGGTAAGTCAAATTCAGTGGGACGCATTAGGGTGTCAAGTTCGGTAGGTCCATTTTCGTGAGACAAAATAGGGAGTCAAGTCCGGTAAGTCAATCTTCATGAGACAAAATAGAGTGTCAAGTCGGTAAGTCAATATTCGTAAGACAAGGTAAGATGTCAAGCTCGGTAAGTAAGTCCATTTTCGTGAGTCAAAGTAGGGTGTCAAGTCCGGTAAGTCAATCTTCGTAAGATAAAATCGGGTTAGTCAATTTCCATGAGACAAAGTAAAGTTTTAAGTCTCTTAAGTCAATATTCGTAAAACAAGGTAAGGTGTTAATTTCAGTAAGTCAATTTTCGTGAGACAAAGTAAGGTGTCAAGTCCGGTAAATCAATATTCGTAAGACAAGGTAGGGTGTTAAGTTCGGTAAGTCAATTTTCATGAGTCAAAGTAGGGAGTCAAGTCCGGTAAGTCATTATTTGTAGATATGCCGCACAGAACTATCTGCCTATATAAATGAGCTCTTAGCTCGAGTTCCATCTTGTGGCAGAAACACTTTTTTCAATTTATTTTGGAAATCAGCAGAGAAAGGCATATCTTTGATGACAGATATCACAGGAGTATTTTTTCCTGTTCCCCCATGTTCCAAAAATATTTGCTCCAAAATTACCACATCCCAATCTTTAATCTGGAACCAATCCTGCATTTCTAAATCGGCTTCAGCCTCTCTGTCAAATTCAGCCTGTAGCTCAGCATGCTTCTGTTCAGCAATAACCATATCCCAATCTCTTGTTTCAAATTCATCCTCACAACATTTTCCACTCTTCTTTCCATGCTTAAACCTAAATTAATACAAAATAATTTATCTAATTATTCACATATTAAATTATTTATAATCAACTAATCATTCAATAAGTCATCTACATTTCTTTAAAAGCTAGCACTGTTATAAAATTTTCAAAACAGTCTGCAATTATTATTTTAGCACAATTCAATAAAGTGCATATTAGAGTTGAGACTCAGCCTTGTGATATTATACATTTTTCTTAAATAATTGAAATGTTTTTCAACTTGATATTATCTTCCTTGTCCCACTAAAAGAAACGTAAAACTTCTCATTTGACTTTTTTATTTTGAAATTTTAAATTTTTTTTAATTGTTGGCTTTATTTATATTTTCTTAAGTTTTAAAGCATATGTGTTCTAATTACATTTTTGTACAATATCCACTATTTATATTTTCTATATGAAATAAGTCTAACTCGGTTTTATCTTTATAAAAACTTACAAAATATTCCTATTTACAGTTTTTAATTCCAGTGAGTTTTAGTTTGATCTTGTTTTATTTGTATGGAATAGCAATAAAATTAAAACTAAAACCATTTTTTAAAGCCAACAACAAGCAAACGTAGCGAACGAAAACGCAATTTGAGTTTCTAGTTATTGGAAAAATATAATTCTAAGTGCAAAGAAGTGCAAACTTTTACCATATATTTTAATTTTAAATATGTTAAAATTTTAAAACTCTTTTACATTGCGAGCGATCCGTTGATAATATTGCTTATAATCATGTGCAATTTTAAATTATACATAAAGATTAATATATTTTCCCGTTCGTATTTTGATGATCTTAAAATTTAGTCGTTACATTTTTTGTATTCATTCAAAAGACTGTCATTATCAGGCTAATGCTTTTGTAGATTAATTATTAATGATAACGGCTTAAAGATTTTTAGAAATAGGTGTCATATTGATTAACTAGATGTAGTGCTCACTAAATACTTATATATTTGGCTGGCTGTTGTTTAAAGCCCAATATCTTTGCCAGATATAACGCTTAAGACATTGTTAAAATGAAACAGGAATGCTTTTGATGGCAAATAATAGGCAACTAGCATGCGTAATTTATACTAGTAATACTTTTAGGAAAAAAATAGGAACGTTTTTTAAGAATTGAGTAGTTGTAACAATGAGCATCAGTTTCCTTCCGAGAGCAAACCAGTAACCTTTCGGAAAAATAAAGAAAACTTTAAACTATTAGCCAGTGCATTTCTACCTTAATGAAGAATTTAGAAGCCTTTCTAGTGAAAGCCAGTAGCATTTCTGAAATAAATCAGCAACTTTGAATTGTTGATGTGTTGTGTTTCTTCAAGTCACATCTCATGACTCGTCTTATGGTTAGTCTATCTAATCTATATAATTTGTCAGTCTACATGTGATTAATCTATTTAACCTATCGATCTATCTATGGTAAATCTATCTGATGGTGCCATCTAACACGAGATGGATAGTACTAAACTTTCTGGTTCAGTGAGTCAAATGGGGATGAGTTGCGCTATAGTGCTGCCATCTGCTTAGAAAATTGCGTTTGCTTAGAGTCTAAGTTCACCAATTGAAAAGTATAAGAAGTATACACTCTTCATGCATATAAAGAATGGAGAAAATGTGTCATGTTCTTTCGAATCGATTCTCCAATCAGGCGGTAGCTAGAATGACATTTTCGCCAACAAATTTTCTTTAGCCTAGAAATTTTTTTGTTGAAAATATAGAATCCGAGTAATTAAAATATCAATCGTAAATATATTGAGGTGTTTCCACACACACGAGGAAAAATACTTATTCACTGAATTCACGAAATTTTTCGCAAAGAAACCGTTTTTCATCGGAATCTGACGAAAATCCAAAACGTTGCTGGAAATGATGAGTGACGGCACGAAATTTGTTACAGTGAAGATTAAAGTATTTGCAAACAAGCTAGTGATCAAAATGCATGCAGAAAAATTATAACATGCACTAAATGTGTAATAAAAGTAACTTTAGTTAAACTTCTAATGCTAAATTGATTTATTGTATTTTGATTATTCTAAAAGTAAGGAAAATTACCAATTAAACATATCTACTAAAAATCTTTGTATTTTTACTTACAGCTTCTTTCTAATGTATCTGAAAACTTTCGCCATTTTTTTTCCTAATCACACTCACTCAAATAGCACTTCAAAATTCGTAAGATTTCTAAAAACTTTTCTCGCACTTTAGAATTCAAACGATTTCAGAAGAATATTTCTTTGAAATGAAACATCGTTTCAACTTTGGTAATTGTTGAAGCTAAATAACGAAAATGCTTATTGTTATATTGAATATTATTCATAACCTCAACAAAGCTTTAATTATTGTTTGAAAAACGCTTTTTAAAATTTAGCTCTTCTGCTTGTTTTGTTTGTCGCTTTTCTGTTGCTTTAAGTATTGTTGTTTAAATTTAATATTTCATTGTTTAACTAAAAAGGATACTTCTTAAAATAGTACAACATTTTAATAATTTTTTTCAACTGTTCTAAAATTCACGGTATTTTAAAAATCACACAACCTGATAATAATAAACTAATATGTTAAAAAACACATATTTGCCTGATAAGAGGTGTATTTAAAGTTTATTAATATGCGTTTGAAGTGAAAAATATTTCCTGTGTGTAATTATGCATAAGTACCTTTTGCTTTTTATGAAAACTTGTACTTCTGCCTATATGCATGAATCCAATAATGACTCAGTTATTAGGAAATATAAATAAAGAGTGTAAAATTTAAAGTACTAAGTAAACTACATTTTTCATTTAATACTAACGTTTTTCTTTAACTTTAAAGTAGACATGTTTCAGTAGTTGTTAGGCATGGAACAACATCCATAATAAATTCTCTTCTAAACTTCGTTGGTACTGCCCAAAAATGTATTACCTGACATAACATTTGATCAAATGATCAGATTCTCACAATCTTAATGGTTCAAGGGCCTGACCTCAAATTTTCTAATAAATTAATTTTGACGATATTTTAAGTTCGGAAATCAGACACTAAAACGCACTTTCGCTGAATAAACATACCTTTTTTCAACGGGTTTGGATATCTGACCTCCAAAATATAAGGAGTAGTCTCAATTTGGGAAATATGGTCCCCATAGTTTAGTCAGGTTAGTCAGGTTTAGTTTAGTACTTTCTGCGTATTTCGCCATATATAGAGAATTTTTTAAACAATTGAAAAATTTTTGCACTCAGTTATAAAATTCATTTTTCCCTAGATAATTCCATGCAAAAATTCAATTTTGGTAAATATTTACTATTTTTGATATTTTATTTAATAATAGTTTTATTTAATAAACATACGACATCTTTAAATTCGATTTCTCAGGAATTATTCAACCGATTTCATTCAAATTTCGTATTTTTCCATGCAAAATTACACACTTAAAAAAGATGTAAAAAATTTTATGCATTATATATCAAAATTTTTCAACTATTATGAACAAAAATAATAAATATTAACTAGCATTTATTTTTTTGCATTGAATAGAAGAATTTTATAATCGTGTACTTTCTTTCTTTATTTAAAATAAATTGGGTGCCTGGGCCGCGCAGCGTCCCCTAACCCATACATCATGAAATAAATTTACAGGGAATTAAAACATTTTGTGTTATGCTACATTATGGTGGCATATGAAAACATAAAATAATATAAAAAGGAAATTACAGGCATTGTATTTTGTTTTTACATATTTGAATATTATTGGAATATGTATAATTATTTATATTAATTATCTTATTTTATTTTGTAGTATTTATTGATATAACATTTATTGGTTTTTAAAGTTCTATTGAAAGTTCGGAGTTTGTATTCTTGATTTTGTATTTACAGGAGACACTGGATTATGACAAACAGGATGATGGAATTCAGGATGCATTGAAGAGTTGATGATTTTTATAATCGTGTACAAAAGTTTCAATTCACTTAAAAAGTTCTCGACATGTGGCGAAATACGCAAAAAGTAAAATTAATATTATGGGGTCCAAATTTTGATTGCTCTCCAGACCAAACTGTGGAGACAATATTTCCCATATTGCCACTACCCCCTATATTTTGAAAGTCAGAATTCCGAATCCGTTGAAAAAACTGTATGTTTATTCAGAGAGAGTAAGCGTTTGTTTCCGATTTTGAAAATTAAAAGATCATCTGCACTAATTAATCAGCATATATGAGGTCACGCTGTCGAACCATTAAGTTTGAGTCCTAGAATGTGAGGATCCAATCATTAGATCAAAAGTTTTTCAGGGAGGTCAGGGAGTTAAAAGTTTTTTTTTTTTGAACTATACATATGAACATAATAAAAAACGGAACAACCTGAATATCTAATCTCTAATCTAATGATCGGCTTTTTACGTTTTACATTATGTTAATGGTTCAGCGGCCTGAAATCACCTGATTAACGAATATGCGAATTAAATAGTGCAAGCGATAATTTAAGTTCGAACTAACTAAGATTTGTTTTGCTTTTTTTAAATTTTCTGTAACTATTTTTAGATACATATGAGTAATTTCAGAAAATACGACGCATATTTTTTAAGTACTAAGCCAGTTTAAACCAGCTTTGCAATATTAAATAAAAAAAATTAAAATTAAAGAAAATGTTGCCTTTATGTCAGCGCAGTGACAAGCAGTTGTGTGTGGATACCCGAAAAAATAAAGTGTAATATTTGGAGAGGACGAAAGGAAATTTTTCAAATTAGAAATAAAACAAAAATAGATTTGAAAATCTCTTTCCCGGATCAAAACCGCAAATAACCAACAAATCAGTATAACGAAATAATGCACAAAACTATAAGGCATACACATGCAATTCCCATTTTTAAGTTTTAATTATTTTTTGTTTACTATTCCAATCTCCTTACGTTATTGGATTAATCAAGACTTGATTTGAAAATTTGAGCTCATCAAAATATAATTTTATTTCAGTAGAGAGGGGCCTAGAATTGACAGTTTGACTTTTTTACGTCGAATGTATCTATTTAAATAAGTTCGAAATTTTATGAGAAACATATTATGTATTTTTCTATTTAATTATTTTTTGTGAACGAATACTGTGATACACTCAGACAAAAAAAATTTTAAGTGAAAAAGAAATTGTCCAAGATCCGTGTATTATCTATTATAATGTGCGTAACTATTTAAAAAATAAAAACATGTAAATCCGTTTATTCATTTGTGTTAATACAGTACAATATTTATTTTAATCAAAATATCATTTTTTTTTAATTTGATGAACAGAAAAACCAGAAAAAAATTTTTTTAGATCTTTATGTTTCCTATCAAACTGATATTATAGATAGAATGTCGTAAATAACTTTAATTAGAAACCCTTTAAACGTAGCTAAAATTGCCATCTTGATTTGAAATTTCTAGTAATTTCCCAGATACTTCTAGAAATTTAATAATCCTTTGATCGTACCTTAATTGCTCTCAGAAAACCTCGTTTGATTTGATAAGATCGTTATTAAATTCTGTTGAAACTAACATTTCAAATTACCTGGTTCCGAGATTATATGGCATGTTGTTGGAAATATATTGGTTTCTTTTTTAGTACTTAGAGTAGAACTGACGAATATTTTGAGAGAATTAATTAAATGTTTATTAAAAATATTTTTAACCATTACATTATTTTTAGAGAAAGCTATCACTTAAGTAGAGTAATAGTTAAAGAATGGAATCGAGATTTTTAAAACGCCATTTTGTTCTCTGATAATTTCCCTGCCATTATCACGCAAATATTACGTCGTTAAAACCTGTGTTTTGAAATTAATTTTTTTCCTTTCCAAACTCAACGTTCTTTTTTTTTCATTAATATTATAAAACAAATATTCTTCGGAGAACAAAAGAACTCTTCAGAAAAGTTTCATTAAGTTTTATGAGTTCCTCAAAGAACAGTAGAGCGTCTATTGTTCTTTGAAAAAATATTTGCGTGAATAAAGGCTTGGTATGACACAAAATTTTATAAATCTTTTCTCTGGTAACTACACTGTCAGTATCGTGCAAATATCAATATTATGAAAGTTAGAATCGTGGTGGCTCCGGGAATAAAGCGTTCGCCTTCCACTGAGGTGAACCGGGTTCGAATCACAGCGATCGCTGGTCGATAGGAACTCAGCTCCCGGCTCGCACTAACCACAGTGCTGTCATAAAATATCCTCAGTGGTAGGCGAATCATCGGTTAGAATCCCGTTGCCGTCAGACTAACTGTGGTTTCTTGATTTTTGTGTGTTTTCGTGGAAAGTTTCTCTTCAAGTAACGCAAATGTGAACGAAAATTCTGCAAACTTTTGACCAAATATTATACATAATAACTATAACCATCTGTATTTTTTGATTACATAAACATCTAAATCAACAGGCTATTTGATTAGAAAAATATTTTTCTTACATCAAAATTGATTAAAATTTGAACATCACCCTTGTACCTTGTTTCATTCATTCAACCATTCACTAATACCCTGATTCCCTCATTAGTTTATTCGCCTATCCACCATTCACTTATACATTGATTTACTCATTAGACCATCCATTAAAAATCTGATTCAGTCATTGGGCTATTCGCATATACCACTATTCACTTGTACACTAATTCACTAATTTGAACATTCACTATTATCCTGATTCACTCATTAGAACATTCACTAATACCCTGATTCACTCATTAGACTACTTACATAGCCACCCATTCCCTTATCCCTGATTTACTCATTAGACTATTCATTAATATTCTGATTCATTCATTGGACTTTTCACATATCCAACTACTTGTACTCTGATTCACTAATACCTTGATTCCTTCACTAATACCCTGATTCACTCATTAGACCATTCACTAATACCCTGATTCCCTCTTTAAACTATTCTCATATTCTAATACCCTGACTAATGCCCCGAATCACTAATACTCTGATTTACTCATTATACTTTTCGCATATCTAATTACTTATTTGTACACTGTTTCACTAATTAAACCATTCACTAATACCTTGATTCCTTCACTAATACCCTGATTCCCTCTTTACACTATTCTCATATTCTAATACCCTGACTAATACCCCGAATCACTAATACTCTGATTTACTCATTATACTTTTCGCATATCTAATTACTTATTTGTACACTGTTTCACTAATTAAACCATTCACTAATACCTTGATTCCTTCACTAATACCCTGATTCCCTCTTTACACTATTCTCATATTCTAATACCCTGACTAATACCCCGAATCACTAATACTCTGATTTACTCATTATACTTTTCGCATATCTAATTACTTATTTGTACACTGTTTCACTAATTAAACCATTCACTAATACCTTGATTCCTTCACTAATACCCTGATTCCCTCTTTAAACTATTCTCATATTCTAATACCCTGACTAATGCCCCGAATCACTAATACTCTGATTTACTCATTATACTTTTCGCATATCTAATTACTTATTTGTACACTGTTTCACTAATTAAACCATTCACTAATACCTTGATTCCTTCACTAATACCCTGATTCCCTCTTTACACTATTCTCATATTCTAATACCCTGACTAATACCCCGAATCACTAATACTCTGATTTACTCATTATACTTTTCGCATATCTAATTACTTATTTGTACACTGTTTCACTAATTAAACCATTCACTAATACCTTGATTCCTTCACTAATACCCTGATTCCCTCTTTAAACTATTCTCATATTCTAATACCCTGACTAATGCCCCGAATCACTAATACTCTGATTTACTCATTATACTTTTCGCATATCTAATTACTTATTTGTACACTGTTTCACTAATTAAACCATTCACTAATACCTTGATTCCTTCACTAATACCCTGATTCCCTCTTTAAACTATTCTCATATTCTAATACCCTGACTAATGCCCCGAATCACTAATACTCTGATTTACTCATTATACTTTTCGCATATCTAATTACTTATTTGTACACTGTTTCACTAATTAAACCATTCACTAATACCTTGATTCCTTCACTAATACCCTGATTCCCTCTTTAAACTATTCTCATATTCTAATACCCTGACTAATGCCCCGAATCACTAATACTCTGATTTACTCATTATACTTTTCGCATATCTAATTACTTATTTGTACACTGTTTCACTAATTAAACCATTCACTAATACCTTGATTCCTTCACTAATACCCTGATTCCCTCTTTAAACTATTCTCATATTCTAATACCCTGACTAATGCCCCGAATCACTAATACTCTGATTTACTCATTATACTTTTCGCATATCTAATTACTTATTTGTACACTGTTTCACTAATTAAACCATTCACTAATACCTTGATTCCTTCACTAATACCCTGATTCCCTCTTTAAACTATTCTCATATTCTAATACCCTGACTAATGCCCCGAATCACTAATACTCTGATTTACTCATTATACTTTTCGCATATCTAATTACTTATTTGTACACTGTTTCACTAATTAAACCATTCACTAATACCTTGATTCCTTCACTAATACCCTGATTCCCTCTTTACACTATTCTCATATTCTAATACCCTGACTAATACCCCGAATCACTAATACTCTGATTTACTCATTATACTTTTCGCATATCTAATTACTTATTTGTACACTGTTTCACTAATTAAACCATTCACTAATACCTTGATTCCTTCACTAATACCCTGATTCCCTCTTTAAACTATTCTCATATTCTAATACCCTGACTAATACCCCGAATCACTAATACTCTGATTTACTCATTATACTTTTCGCATATCTAATTACTTATTTGTACACTGTTTCACTAATTAAACCATTCACTAATACCTTGATTCCTTCACTAATACCCTGATTCCCTCTTTAAACTATTCTCATATTCTAATACCCTGACTAATGCCCCGAATCACTAATACTCTGATTTACTCATTATACTTTTCGCATATCTAATTACTTATTTGTACACTGTTTCACTAATTAAACCATTCACTAATACCTTGATTCCTTCACTAATACCCTGATTCCCTCTTTAAACTATTCTCATATTCTAATACCCTGACTAATGCCCCGAATCACTAATACTCTGATTTACTCATTATACTTTTCGCATATCTAATTACTTATTTGTACACTGTTTCACTAATTAAACCATTCACTAATACCTTGATTCCTTCACTAATACCCTGATTCCCTCTTTACACTATTCTCATATTCTAATACCCTGACTAATACCCCGAATCACTAATACTCTGATTTACTCATTAGACTTTTCGCATATCTAATTACTTATTTGTACACTGTTTCACTAATTAAACCATTCACTAATACCTTGATTCCTTCACTAATACCCTGATTCCCTCTTTACACTATTCTCATATTCTAATACCCTGACTAATACCCCGAATCACTAATACTCTGATTTACTCATTAGACTTTTCGCATATCTAATTACTTATTTGTACACTGTTTCACTAATTAAACCATTCACTAATACCTTGATTCCTTCACTAATACCCTGATTCCCTCTTTAAACTATTCTCATATTCTAATACCCTGACTAATGCCCCGAATCACTAATACTCTGATTTACTCATTATACTTTTCGCATATCTAATTACTTATTTGTACACTGTTTCACTAATTAAACCATTCACTAATACCTTGATTCCTTCACTAATACCCTGATTCCCTCTTTACACTATTCTCATATTCTAATACCCTGACTAATACCCCGAATCACTAATACTCTGATTTACTCATTAGACTTTTCGCATATCTAATTACTTATTTGTACACTGTTTCACTAATTAAACCATTCACTAATACCTTGATTCCTTCACTAATACCCTGATTCCCTCTTTACACTATTCTCATATTCTAATACCCTGACTAATACCCCGAATCACTAATACTCTGATTTACTCATTAGACTTTTCGCATATCTAATTACTTATTTGTACACTGTTTCATTAATTAAACCATTCACTAATACCTTGATTCCTTCACTAATACCCTGATTCCCTCTTTAAACTATTCTCATATTCTAATACCCTGACTAATGCCCCGAATCACTAATACTCTGATTTACTCATTATACTTTTCGCATATCTAATTACTTATTTGTACACTGTTTCACTAATTAAACCATTCACTAATACCTTGATTCCTTCACTAATACCCTGATTCCCTCTTTAAACTATTCTCATATTCTAATACCCTGACTAATGCCCCGAATCACTAATACTCTGATTTACTCATTATACTTTTCGCATATCTAATTACTTATTTGTACACTGTCTCACTAATTAAACCATTCACTAATACCTTGATTCCTTCACTAATACCCTGATTCCCTCTTTACACTATTCTCATATTCTAATACCCTGACTAATGCCCCGAATCACTAATACTCTGATTTACTCATTAGACTTTTCGCATATCTAATTACTTATTTGTACACTGTTTCACTAATTAAACCATTCACTAATACCTTGATTCCTTCACTAATACCCTGATTCCCTCTTTAAACTATTCTCATATTCTAATACCCTGACTAATGCCCCGAATCACTAATACTCTGATTTACTCATTATACTTTTCGCATATCTAATTACTTATTTGTACACTGTTTCACTAATTAAACCATTCACTAATACCTTGATTCCTTCACTAATACCCTGATTCCCTCTTTACACTATTCTCATATTCTAATACCCTGACTAATACCCCGAATCACTAATACTCTGATTTACTCATTAGACTTTTCGCATATCTAATTACTTATTTGTACACTGTTTCACTAATTAAACCATTCACTAATACCTTGATTCTTTCACTAATACCCTGATTCCCTCTTTAAACTATTCTCATATTCTAATACCCTGACTAATGCCCCGAATCACTAATACTCTGATTTACTCATTATACTTTTCGCTTATCCAATTACTCACTTGTACACTTATTTACCAATTAAAGCATTCACTAATATCGATTCACTCTTTAGATCATTCACTAATACCCTACTTCACTCATTAGACTATTCACCCATCCATTGATTCTTTGATTTCCTTTCTTCTCTTGTTATTTATGAACAATAATTCATAGTGACTTTTTGCCATAAGGCCCCATACACAAGAAAATATAATAAATTATTATAATCGCTCTTTTAATAATGATATCTAAAATGCAAATCCCCATTTCTCAATCTAATATAGGTAATAAAACTATAAATAAATAACAATTTATTCAAAACTGTATTTTAAAAAAAGGAAGTGTATCGATGCGCTATTAAGTGACTAATTAACTAAAAAATATGTGACTAATAATAATGAAAAAAATGACTAATTAACTAAAAAAATATAAATTCTTTAAAATGTTAGACGCTAAAAATTACTTATTGTTTTTATTTACTGTCAGACATTTTTATACTTTCAAATAGCAAATTGTGTATAAAAACATTGTTTCATCATATTATTTTTTTTAAAAAGAAGAGAAAAAAAAGAACATTAAATTGTCAACTTTCAAACGTTAAATATTTTGAAAAAAATATATAAAATATCTTTATTAAAATTGCGTATAGGGAGATAAACAGTTTTTGAAGTGCATTTTTTTTAACCACTGGAAAAATTTTAATAAAAGTCACGAAGACGGTTGAGTGCTTAAAATATCTTCAAAACTTTAATTACAATAACAAGTGTCACATTAATATTTTTTTCTACGAGATGATTTAATTAACAACCAATTTTTTTTTTCAGTATGATGTTTTGCAATCAGAAAATTTTAAAAGATATAAAAAATCCAAGTTAAACTAAGTTTATGCATTTTTTTCCTGAAAGAAAGCATTTTTTACCTAATCAATTATTAAAGTCTTCGTTTTCTTTCTACTCTGTTCTACTAAAAAAACATATTCTTCCCCGTTTCTTTGTTACAAAAAAATCTGAATTAATTATTAAGTAATGCTGGTTCATTATTCGTTATGTTCATTATTCTATCTTTATGTTTATTTTAGTGAATTGAGAAGTTAGAAAAAAGATATGAAGAGAAAAACTATTAAATTTTATTTTCTAATATTTAAATTTTTTGGCGTAAGTATAAAGAAAAGTAGAGTTTTTATGGTTGTTTTCCTAAAGCGTGGGATATTGAAATAGTACTAGCAATAAGAACGAGTAGTGTGATTAAAAATAATCTTAACTAATATTATTTTTGGATATTACTGATTAAACACGATAATAATTACTATACCTAATAATAAATCTCTGTATATAGAGTATTCAGTAAGGACAATCCTTAATAAACTCATGTTTGTGAAAATTGCAACACCATGAAGGAATCGTCTTAATTAAATGAAATTTAATACACAGCTGACTAGTAGTAGTATAAATAAATGATTAAATTTTCAAAGCAAACAAACAATAACAAGAGATCAAAATCAGTATTTTGTGTAACCACCACGCGCCGCAATAAGTGCTGTTACACGACGTGGCATAGAGTCAAACAAATTTTGAATGTCTGCCTGAGGAAGAGCATTTCATATTGTTTGTATGCGTACCCAAAGTTGGTCTGTAGAAGCAACAGGACGATGATCACGAGTGAGACGCCGACCAGCGAAATCCCATACATGTTCAATCGGCGATATATCTGAGGAATACGCAGGCCAAGGAAGAAGCTGTACCTGCCGCGATGCAAGGAAGGATTGCACAGTCCTAGCAATATGAGGGCGGGCATTGTCCTGTTGAAATACAGCGCCTGGCAAGGCTTGAAGGAAGGGAACAGCTTGGGGCTGTAGAACTTCACTGATGTGCCGGTTGCTGTTCAGATTACCCACAATTCGTAGCAATTGAGATCGTCCATGAAATGCTATGGCACTCCAGACCATAACTCCGGGTGTTCGTCCACTGTGGCGTTCGATAACGCACTCCGGAAGGTAGCGTTCACGGGCATAGCGTCTAACACGAATGCGGCCATCATGGTACTACAAATTAAAACGGGATTCGTCAGAAATCACAACACGCTGTTGATCAGCACTCCAGTCCCTATGCTGGTTGGCCCACTGCAGACGCAGGCGGCGATGGTTTAGCGTGAGGGGGATCCTGTATAAAGGAGTCCCTTCCGCGCAGTCCACGCTGCAGCAGACGTCTATGAATTGATGAAGCACACAATGAAACACCTGTAGCTATTGACCACTGTGCTGCCAGTTGTCTAGTGGGGGCCGCACGGTCAGTCAGCGCCATGCGGACCAGGTGTCTATAGTCGCGAGCTGACGTGACATTTCGGGGTCCACTCCCGGATTTCCAAGTTGTCTGACACTCGTACGTCCACTACTTCCAAACACGCACCACTGTGCTGCTGTTACGCTGCACACGAGCGGCATCTGCACCATAAGATAATCCAGCTTCCCGAAGGCCGATGGTTCTCTTCCGTTCAAAGTCCGTAAGTTGCTGAAAACTCGCTCTCTTTCGTCGAAGAGGCATAAGTAACGACTAAGCTAACGTTTACCACAAGCAGATTACCACCGATAACCATACACGCGTCGCTACAGCCGTCTATTTATTCGGATCCGTCAGCCGTTCAGAGGGTGCTGCTCAGCATGCGCATGAGGTACGGATCTGAAATTCTAATCATTTGCATAACATGCTCTACTTTCATTTCCTGAAAATTTCAACCATCTCGCATAAGTCCTTCATGGTGTTGCAATTTTCACAAACATGAGTTTATATACTTTTAGATCTTCCGTCAAAAGTTAAGGTTAGAAAGTATGAAATTAGAGGTTATATGCACATTATTACGGGAATTAAACTCAAAAACTCAATAAAAATCCAATAAAACACGATTAAGGAAGGTGATACTAAAATATCATGTAAAAAAATTTTCAATTACCAGAGAAAACAGGGAAGAGTTGAAAAGCGATCATTTATGAACACCTCCAAGTTTCATCAGATACTCAAACTGGTTTTAAAGTTTCTCAGACCGCCTTCCTTACAATTATTCGAGATATTTCGAAAAAGTTTTTACTTCTATCTGGCACAAATACCAATTCACAACCTCTAATGTGTATATTCTATTGAATCAATTGTCACCAAGGATTAAAAATACTATAAATAATAAAGGTGGCCGCTACGAAACAACTTGTCTTTAAGTTATAATTATAATCCACATTTTCAAATTCTTCATTGTTTAGGCAAGCTTTTCATAATAGCTTTTTTTTTAGAAAACCACTATGATTTCTATGTTGGAAAAAAGACGTATGATGTAGGTGAAAGGATGAAAGGAATTTTTAAGCACTTAATTGGAAGCAATATTAAGGAACAGTTTGATGTAAAAATGGTATAATCTCTATTTGGTCCCAAACCCTGCGATTTTTCTTGTTATGTTCGTGATTGGTACGTCAGCTTTACAAAAACAGCAAATTTTATAAATTAAATTTATAAATAAACTTTCACTGTTGGATGATAGTCAGTGGCTGTCAAAAACTGCTCCAGTCACTAACCGTAGAAAAAAATCTGTGCCCGTAAGGACATCATGACCATAAAAATATGGTTCTACCCGTAATTTTTTTGTCGTTAAATAAGTAACTACTTTCCATTGACTCGTTACGCTAAGCTCGTATAAGTTTTCTTCAGTTAGGGACTTACGTTATTTAAAAATTAAGCAATCAATTTTGCGTTGCATCAAAGCGAAATGGTGTAGCAATCCCATTTGGCGAGAAGTGAGAGAGATGCATGTTTGGTGTCGGTGCTCATCAATACAGAGACAGTGCGAGAGAAATATTCTGTGATGATGAGAAATATTCTGTTCAAACCTAGGTCTCAAAATTGTTCAAACCTAGGACCTTTGTCTTCTTAACATGATGCTGTTCCCACCATAAATAAGAGTGTAAACCCTCGGATAAAGATATTAAATTTTAATAACAGTATGAATTAACGGTTACTTAGATTTGCTTAACTTCGTTACAATTACGGGCACTGGGTTTTTTCTTTGAAGAAGGGAGCTGACTGCATAAATTAACGGCCAAATATTAGGTTTTTCATTTTAGACCGTCAGACTAATTTTTAAAAAAGTGCATCGACATTTTAGAACTCTCAATAGAAATTTTTTAAATTTTCTTCTATGGACATCAAAACATTTGAATGTAATAAGTATACTTGGTCATTGAAATTTTTCTTGTTCATCATCAATTCATTCATTTCACGAAAGAAGAAAAAAAATTCTGTCCGAAAAATTCCAAATCACTTTTCCAAAGGATTGTTTTTTTTTTTTATAAATTCATCTTAAAGTAATTTTTGGATTTTCCAAATACCAACTCAGAAATAATTATTCCACTTTTTCCTTATTTTTGTTATTTAAACTTCGATATTCAATTTCTCACCTCGCAATATAAAAAAATTAAAGAAGTTTAAAGGTATTTGCTAATTAAAATTCAGCAAAAAAAAGTACTGCAACAGCTGTTGGGAAACACAACAAGAGCCAAATCAAATCAAAAATCAGAAAAGGTGAGAAATAATTTTACGGTTGGCGGCATTTAATTAAGGATATTTTAAGCAAACTATGTCATTTTTTTTATTTTTTTAAGAACATGAAGTTTGTTTAAACAATCATGTTTTATTTTTTTATTTTCTTTAAACAGCGAAAAACTTACAAGGCAAAAAAAAATCACTTTTCCACTACATGTTAAATAAACTTCGAGATTAATATTTCTTTTGCAAAATTTACTTTCTTTCCAAGTTTCTAGAAATGTTCCTGTCGATTACATCTGCATGTTTTTTTGTAATTGATTTTTGTTGCTCTGTTTATGAACTCTTAGGTTAGAAATAGTAATAGAGAGATTATATCACTGTTAAAGCATCCAAGGACATACTTATAAGATGAATGGAGTGTATATACAAACGTAGCACGTTTGTATAAGTATTCCATATATTATATAAAGGAATACTTACGCAGTATATATAGGAATACTTGCGCATGTATTCCTTTATATACGTGCATATAAACACATGTATTGAGCAATATTAAACTTTCATTCTCGTGATGCATTGACAAAATTATCGATATCTCAACGGCATACCGTGATATTATCCATTTTAATTCATCAATATTAATTTATATTGTCTTATATTTTACCTATTAAAATGAAAAGTATCGTAAAAGATGCATGATAGTATCGAAATCGGCTATTATCGGTTAGAACAATAATTGCTACATTATGGTATTCAATATCCATCTTCGTGAATAATAATCACGATTAAATCGTATTCAACTATTGTCGTTATCAATAATGGGAGCACTTCGATATTTAAAGTTGCGTATAATAATCTCAATATTCTCGCTACCAGTAATTATTGTATATTAATATTTGTCAACATTGAATTCTCGATATATCGAAAATTATTTTCACATATTATTATCGAAATGAGCGAAAACATATCGGTATATACTTCACTATGCATCAATGCATTGTCTAGTTAAAATCGGATAAGAGAAGCTTTATTTGATAGATTTTTTTTTAAAAAAAGGGATATTTTTTATTCAAATTGTATCTTACACGAATTTCCTTTACATTCAAAAACATTTGAACAAAGAGAATAAAATAATATTAATCAAAGGAAAATAATATTGATTGTAATATTATCATGCGAAATGGTATTACTTATTATTCACTGTAAAAAAAAAAAAAAAAAAAAAAAAAAAAAAAAAAAAAAAACTTTGTAAAATTGAATTGGAGCCCCTGTTTCACATGGTTTAGGGTTTTGTGTTGTTCAGTGGAAAGACCAAGGGCGTTAGAATTTTTTTACGAAAATAAAAGCTTACTCAAACCCCATTCCACCTACACCGTAAAAATTGTGGTGTAATATCCCTCCGAATTTCAGGTTGATTCATATTGTTATGTAAAGAAACACTTTTTTTCAAGTAAAAACGCTTTCATAAACAATGTTAAAGAGTATATAGACAAGCTCAAAACACTGAAAATGCAAAAGGCTTAAAATCGAGTTCACTCGTCTTCACACCATGCGTTAAATATTTTCGTTTTTTAAAACTCCATTCTTGGCACGTTTAGATTTCATCTGCAATACTGTTTACAATCCATGAGGAGTTTGCGTCTGTCTTCAATGTTGCTTTTCCTCTGCAGAAACTTGTGCATGTTTGTTATTACTTTAGGTGCAATTTAACATTTGAAATATTTATATTTTTTCACTTAGTTAAAATCTGAGGTCCACGTATGTGTACCGAAAATTATTAGACCCCTTGCAACAAAAATTAATGTTAATTAACGACTTATGGCAGTAAAATAGAAATTCGGAACTGTAAAAAAAAAAATTGCTATATCCCTTTATACTTCAGTAGTGAAGAGGTTAAACAACACCACACATCTGCTGGACATTAAACTGTGTTATGAACTATACCTGACATAAAAAAAGAAATAACTCTGAATTACCTCTTTGATTAAAGTACTAAATATCAGTTTCAAAATGTTACATTTTATTTATTCATTGACAAAAAAAAAACTTTAGACCTTTGTTTAACCACTCTGTAAAAAACATTTCGAGTATCGGAACACCAAAAATGATGACAACTACTTCTAAACATCAAAGTGATATTTCACTAAGTGTTCCACTACACTAAAACCAAGGATAATTCTTGGTGTAGTGAAGCACCAAGTACAATTTAGTTAAAGGTAGCCACCACGATGTTTGCTATTCTGTAACACTAAATTTATAATAGCAGTAAGACATGATACAATGCGAATCATTAAAGTTACTTTCACGATGCAATCTAAAGGAAGAATCATAATTTTAGGATGCATATGTTACCGTAAATGACCGAAATCAAGAGAATGTCGACTTTCACCGGTGAATGTCAACAATCACATAATCGCTTTGACGAATGTCCGAAATATTTGTTATATCCGATTTGACATTAATTTATTAGTTGATATTATTATATGCATTCGATATTTTAATATCTGCTGAGGATAGATTAGGAGAAGAATCAGTGTTCGGAGCATCGGTAAAATGCATACTGGGCAGTGGCACTTGACCTTAAAAAAACATTGATGTAGGGCATACCGGGCAGTACCACTGAACCTTAAAAAACATCGAAGTAGGGCATATCAATTATTAACTATTCTTTATAACTATTTATTAACTATTCTTTATTAAATTATCCGTTTATTAACTATCCTTTATTAAATTAGCATTATTTATTAAGTATTATTTATTAAGTTAACATTATTTATTAACTATTTATTAAATTAGCACTTTTTACTAACTATTCTTCATTAAATTAGCATTAATTTATTAAGTACTCTTTTTTAAATTAACGTTATTTATTAACTGTTCTTTATTAAATTTATAATATTTATTAAATATTATTTATTAAATCAACATGAACTTGAAACATTCAACCGCTCTTCCGTTGTAAGCTGTTTATACCATATTTTCCAGATTCACCATATTTCCCCTCCCCATCCGTATAATATCAAGAACTCAAATCCTTTTTAAAAAAGGGTATATTCATTCAGAGAGTTTACCTTTTTTTTATCTGATTTCGTAACTTAAAACAACATTTTTACTAACTAATTTGCATAATTAAAGTCAATGCATCAAACCAATAGAACTGCATGATGGCAGGAGAAAAATTCAGTCATTAGATCAGAAATTAAAGTGATCTTTTATCGCACTGTACCTACTTGAGAGAAAGGTTTTTTTTTTAAAATAAAATTAAGATAATTTTATGGAGAAAAATAATTTAAATCAATATTTTTACCATTCTCTAAAGTTTAAAAGATAAGTTATGAATATTAGCTGGAAAAAAAATAGTACCCAAAAATAGAAATGGAAAAACAAAATACCGGAAACTTTGAATCTGATAAAATCGGATAGTCGCCATCTGTGAATTACAAAATGCTGTATAACGCAACTATTCTGATATCAGAAAACTTTTCCAACCGAACAAACACAAACTATTTATTCTTTTTTAACTCTTCGTTCGCATGAAGTGTTATCGACACATTGAAAAGAGACGAAAAAGTATGATATATTATAGTATTAATCACAATAGATTGCTTAAGTTTTCAGAGAACTTTTTAAACTTCTTTGATATTTTTGAATTTGACAAAATAGATTTAATGTGTAGGTGGATATTTTATGCCGATGGAGTTTGGAAATGAATTTTTAAAGTAAGAATTATCAATTAAAGCATTATTAATTTTCTGTTCCATTATTTGAACAAAGCACAAAAAGATTAACTGAGCACACTGAATAACTTTTGATCTAATGATCGGATCTTCGCGTTCTAGGACACCATCTGAAAGTTTCGAGGTGGTTGCAACTAGTACAGACGATATTTTAAGTTACGAAATCAGACATAAAAACGCAGTTTCTCTTACAAACATATCTCTTCGAACTATTTTCTCAGAAACATATTTTTTTTCCGACGAATTCGGATTCCTGACCCCTGTAACATAGGGGGTAGTTAATTTTACTCTTTGGATATTCCGCTACATCTTGAGAACTTCCTAAGCGAATTGAAACATTTTTTGCTCACAATTGTAAAATTCGATTATCCAAAGATTATTCCAAGCAAAAAATAACATTTAGTAAATATTTATTATTTTTTTTTTATTTAATAATACTCAAAAAAAATTGAATTGTAAGGTATACAATTTTTACATCATTTTAAGGAATGTAATTTTACATGGAAAAATACAAAATTTGAGTAAAATCGATCAAATAGTTCCTGAGAAATCAAATTTTAACACTTCAACTTTTTTTAAAAATTCAATCCACAGAAACTATTCAACCCATTTCATTCAAATTTTATATTTTTCCATGTAAAATTATCCTCTTTAAAATCATGTAAAATACCTTTTTCAATTAAATTTTTTTTTATTATTATTGAATAAAATAAAAAATATTTATTTAAAAGCAGTTTTTGCATGGAATATCGTCTACACTAATTTGCCATTTTGGAGTCACCCTCTACGAACCAATAAGATTGAGCCCAAGAACGTAAAGATCCGATCATTGGATAGTTATTTAGGGTGGTCTGATTTTTTCTTCTTTTTTGGCGCACTGTACATTAATGGATAAGTTTCCATCTTAAATAAAGAGAATTAAGGTTTTATTTATATTTGTGATTATAAAGTATCTTGTAAAGGTTGGGTCTATACAACTTCAGAAACCAAAAATATTTAAACATATATTAATATTATATTAAAACATGTGCTACGAATGTCATTCATAAAAGTAAAAACAAAATAATATTTTTATTGTTTTAGTTTTTATAAATTTCAACACGCAATTCATAAACAACATTTTGATTAACCAGAATTATGGGGGGGGGTCAGAAATGTCTTTACCATACAGTACGGTAATTTTATCAGAATTTTTCTCTGGGTTGTAAAAGAATATTCTTGGTGCCTTATTACACCAGGACCCATCCTAGGTTCTTGGTGCATTGGAAAAACCACTTTGGTATTAATAGTTGCCACCATTTTTGGTGTTACGATATTTTTATACTTTTTATGAAGTAGAAATGATCTTCCTTTTTTCTAATTTCCTTTTTCCTTTTTTATAATTAAAAACAAATGTTATGATTAATATATGCAAAAAATAAAAGAAAATTAGAATTGTCTTTCAAGATAAAAAAATTTTTTAAAAATATTATTTTAAGAATCTTAATATTCTAATTTTATAAAGGAATCTTTTTTAAATGCTCGATTTTATATTTTTCGTAAGTTTGCCCGAAAAATGAAAGAAAATGATTCACAAAATTCCAATAGATTTCTTTCTTTTTTTAAAAAGAAATTAATTTATTAAACGAATCAATATCTATAGGGTCTAAAAATAAATTTAAAATAATGTTTAAATGAGCTTCTTGGAAAATTTTAATTTTTTTTTTTTTTTAAAAAGATCATAGCGTTGTAGCATTGTAACGAGCATAAAATATTTTACGTAACTCAATTAGAAAAAGTTGTTTCCATCAAATTTTTTTTATTGGTTCATAATGACCTTTTGTTTTCAAAAAGTAAAACTGATAAATAAAAGAAAATTTAATGAAAGATTTATTCAAAATAGTTTCGTTTAAAAAAACCCGTCTCTTCTATAAAAACAAAATGTCACACTTTATTTAAAAATAAAAGAGGGGTTTGTCTTAAGGCCGAAAGAAAACTAATGTCATTGACAGATGCTTTCAATTTTGATTTCATTCAAGATTTCTTTATTTTTTTTTCTTTTCAAATGAATTATGAATTGATTGAAAATGGGATGAATTATTTTGAACATAAGCTGTATTTTCATAAAAACAAAACACTTTCAACGAAAAATTAATTACAGCTTGAGTCAAAGATTATTATTTTTATTTTGTTTATAGCACAAATTTTCCTTTGATGTTAAAGGAAATATATTTTATATTAAGATAAACTATTGCCTCGATTAATTTGATACAAAACTATTTATTTTCTTAAAATACTCAATATTGCATAACAAAATAAAAGAAATATGGTTAAAATATTAAAAAATATTTAAGATAAACTATTCTGTATATTATTGGCAAAGCAGTAAAATATTTCATAAGCACTGGTAAATATTACATAAAAAACTTTTATTAATACAAAAGAATATCGAATAAACATTTATCAAAATGAAAACTGTTATAAAATATAGATAAATCTTTGTCTAAAGCTACTTTTAAAACGGTTATTTTGTCTATAAAAATAAAAACCTATTAATACAGATAAATATCATACAAATATCTGTCAAAAACTGTTTATACAAGAAAAGAAAATTTTCAAAAGTTGTAATTAGTTGTAAAGTAATTTTCAAAAATTGTTATACATACAGATAAGTATTTTTCAAAACACCCATCAGCGCGTATAATTATTTATGAAAAACTGTAATTAATTCAGATAAATATAAGTTTTTGTCAAAAACTGTATAAATACAGATAGATATCTGTATTCAACTGGAACTATAATGAATGACATATAAATATCTTTCTAAAACTTCATTAGAAAATGCTACTCCAGCACTAAAATAAACTATAATTAACACAGATAAATATCAGTATTTGTCAAAAACTATAGGAATACAGATTATCCGTATTTGTCAAAAAATATTATGAATAACAGGTAAATATCTTTCTAAAACTTTAATAGTGAATGCTACTCCAACTCAATAAATTTCCAAATAAATTTTAGAAGACTTGAGAGTGCCTAAATACATTTCATTTTGTTGGCTTTTGGCTCTATCTTCTAGTACTTCCTAACACCAATGGCAAAAGATCATGGGCTATTTTTTATCTCCAAACTCCACATCAAAAAAAAATTAAATACTATCCCCCCCCCATTAGATCACGTTTAATTGTACTGAACAAAATTCAAAGTCAATTGATAATTTTTAGCTCAACTCTCCTACGTCAGAAAATGCAGTTTAGAAAAAACGCGTTTTATGTGTGAATAAAAAAAACATAGATTGCAGATATACAGTCCTCATACATAAAAAAAGTGGAAAAAAACTTTCTCTAAGGTACTAAACATTTCTTTTATTTTAAGTCTTTAGATAAAGTAAATGCATTTTCAAGTACAGAATTGTAGTCATCGTTCAAAAAAATTATACAAAATTGACAAAATAACAATTGGTTGAAATAAATTAAAAATGTGGTTTTGAACAAAATGCAATGAAACCATTGAATTGATTCTAATGCCCATAAAAATATATCACGTCAGTAAACATAAAGAAAAAATATTAATAAATAAAACTATAACAGAAAGAAAGTAAATAAAAAATGTAATACATGCATAATAAAAAATTTTAGTTTATGCCAACAACAAAATTAGTTGCAATTATACACCAAAACAAAAAATTTTACAGTGATTTATTTTTTACAGATCTGAGAGCAAAAAAATACTTTTAGGTGATCTAATTTATCTAAAGTGATTTAAAGAAATATTTCAATAATAAAAATTTAAATAATTATAATCCTGTAAAATATATACAATTTTTAAACAAGATAATCAGGGCAAAAAATGAAATAAGTAAAAAAATTCTATTTTCTATTTTTTCTAGTTTTAAAACTTTGTGTTAAAGAAATTCATGCGAAAAGCAATTTCGCTTATAGCAAATTATCAAATTAAGGTAAGGAAAAAACTAAGTTTAATAAATTGAAGAAACGCGTTAAAGAAATATTGCTACTATTTGAAATTCTCAAAATGTACTGTTTTCTGTATGTCATTTAACATCAACTTCTGCATTTTATTTTTGTGTGATTTACCGAATTTCATTTCGCTAATTGAAAAAAATTCATCACGCAATTATTTTTTATTGCTTACCTAAATTACTTACACTAATCTTTCTTTCCTATAAAATAGTCTTACCAAAAAAAAAAACGTATTTGCGTTTATTCGTAATTGGTAGAACTATTGCCAAACTCAGAAAAAAAGTTTTAAGTCATTATTTATACTTTGTGTAACATGCAGAATATGTAAGGATAAAGAAAAGTTCCAATTAAGAAAGTTTTAAAAAAAAATAAATAAACTACCTTTTACACCGAACTTCACCTGCGATAGTCACTGATAATCAAATACGATGGAAGCCTATCCGTATAAACTGAGTTTTTTTAGTTAAGTTTTTTTCCTTTTGAAAGAAAATAAATTGTGCTTCTCATTTGGGAATTTACTTTCTTTTGAGGCGATGTTTAATATTTATTGCTCTTTTATCAAGTTCGTAAAGTTAATACTAACGTTCGGAAAAACTTTAACTAAAAGAAGGAATTAAAAATATTCCCTTTCTCTACGATTTATCCGAATTTCAAGGCTTTATAAAATTCGAATCGAAAATAATCTAATGTTAAAATATGAATAAATGTAAAATTTTTAGTTATGGTAGCTGCTTGGCTACTAAGTTGCCACCATTTTTTTTAGTTTTAATATTTTGAATGCCTGTTATTATATGCTTTTATTCGAAGATCATTCGAAACGGAAAGTTTTGTTTTACCAGAATGTATACTTTTTTGTCGAGTTATTTTGTTAGTTTTCATGTCATTAAAATAGAATTTCCCAGTTGATAAAAATGAGCATTTTCGACACATTTTTCTTTATGCTTTTATTCAATGTTTCAAGACTTCAAAAGCTGTTTGTGGCATTTGTGCAGTGTACGGAGAGGATACCAAAGCTGAAAGAACCCCTCGTAATTAATACGCTAAGTTTTAAAATGGAAATTTTGATCGCAAAGACGCACTTTTTTCTGATCACCGAATTGAGTTCAAAGAAGAGCGATTTAAAACCAACTTTTGCACGAAAATTCGCTTTAAACGACAAAAGATAATTTCTGTCACTTAAAAATGGAACTAGCAGAGAAAATGGAATGACCTCACAATTTAAATTTGTAAAAAATGTTTATAAAAAATGGGGGAAACTTACTAGCCAACCCAATATTTTACTTTTTTTCTTAAAATAAAAGAAGTCAATACACTCGATGTCAAATCCACTCTTACATTTAGTCATTGTTTCTAAGTAGCCACGAGGGAAAAAATTTATCTACTAAATTATTAATATAATTTTTAATTAATTATTCTCAATTAATTATAATTTATTACTTAATTTATTAATTAAAATATTATATTAATGAATTATATTAATTTAAAAAATTTATATTATATAGGTAATACAAGTATATACAGGTGATGTTATTTCCTCCAAGATTTTCATACAATAGATTCACCAAGATTTTTCTTACAAGAGATTTATACAATTAATTTTAACCAATTTTAAAACAAAATACAATTATTTAGCTTCTAAAAACTACATAACAGAAAATTAAGATACCTAATCGAAAAACAATATATTGTTAAAAACAATAATAATTTCATTGTTCAATTTTAAAACTCATTAATGTTTATCAATATCACTGCTCATAAAAAATATTGTTCGTCTTAAAATGTTCGTTTTAAGAGGTTACATAGAATTGGTCATTAAAAGAGAAAGTTCAAGTACTGAATTTTGTATCATAATGTCATAAGGACATCACTACAAGTCTTTTCCGAACTCTACGGCGCTTTTTATTAATCATAATTTAACTAATTAATTAATTGGCTAATTGGTTAATTAATTAATTGACTAAATAATTGATTGAATAATTGGTTAATTAATTAATTGACTAAATAATTGATTGAATAATTAATTAAAGGACTAATTAATTAACTGAACAATTTTGCATCCTTCGCTTAGGTTTAATTTTAAAAAAAAAATTATTTTAATTCACACATGGGTTTTTTCCAAGGAAAAAGAGTTAAAATCTGGTGTGACAAGCAATAAGATCTTTTTCCGAACTATTCAGCATTTGTTATTATTTAATTAATTAATTAGCCCCTCTAAAAATAATTTTTTGATTAGTTCTTTGTTGATCTGCTCTTTGTAATGTTGCTAATTTGATTAGTTCTTCCTTGATTATTTTTTGGATAAGATATACAGGGTATAACTTATACGAACCCTGTTGGTATTTTAATACAAAAACAGGGTTTTTTTTCGCTCAAAACTAGCTAAAACCCAATAAAAGAATTCAAGAGGCTGTGGAAGGAAAATTTTCAATGTATTTAAGATAGCCCTATTTCTATATATTATAGCCAAATTTGAAAAACTGTGATTTCATGCTTATTCATTTTTTATTTTTTTGCAAAATAACTCATGTTTTTCTCTTTTTATACAAAATCATAAAATGTTCGCATAAAATGAGGCTTACACTAAATCAAATTTACTTTGCAAGGGACGCGTGGAGAATAAGATCATAAAAACTACTGCTACAAAAAACAGGCAGTTGAGGTTGAGAAGAAAAATTCCAATTACAAAAAGTCATAAAACAAATGTCATTTTCAAGATTTCTTTTTACACTGAACTGCCATTTGACTAACTTTTCATCTGCGAAAATCATACAAAATGCAAATGTGAACAAAACTTAACTCGGAGAAAGGCATTCACACTTTGTGTGTGTTTGCATTTTTAAGAGATACCGAACTACAACAAAACCTTTAGAAATGACATTATTTAAAAGAATGCTGAATGTTTAAAGCGCTTTTTTTCCAAGTTCAGAAATAAGACTGGAAAACAAACAAACGCATTTATCAAACCTCCACAAATATCACATTCCTTTGTTCGCAATTTCATACACTGTTAGAATTTTCCTTCTGAAATTATGATTAAATAACCGGCAGCAGTCGATCCGTCCAACGAACCGTAAAGTTAATGGTAAGGAACATTTTTTTTACTTTTACGGTTTTTAAGCCGTTTGTAGTTAGTTAAAAAGACATGAATACAAAAAAATGGTTAAAAAGACATGAATACAAAAAAATGGTTAAAAAGACATGAATACAAAACTGCACAGTATTTTTAACCATTTACAACTACCATGGTTTCAAAACCATAAAAAAAAAGAAATTTGGCTCGACACTGGAGATACTGGAGCAGCATAAAGCTTGGCAGCTTTATGGCACTGTAATCTATACATGAATGCGTGCATCATATTCTAACAGCCCAGGGTCACAAATTGGGGAGTGCAGGACACTAGTAACTCTTATATGTTGAAGGAAAGGGAGGAAATATTGTGGTGTCAACGTTGGGACTCGAACCCCTATTCCAATGGTCATGAGGTTGCCAGATTAGCCCTCTCGGCTATAATATGTACCCATCTGCAAGGAACGAAATGTTTTTCTTATGTGGGTCTATTTGGTGCTATAAATTTCTGGTTGTTTAAGTCAATTAAGTGAAAGCAGTTTTTGAACGGTTTTTCTCAGTTAGTTTGAATACCATCTTATTTATGGTTATTTAACTGTTTTGTTTGAATATTGTAAAATAAATTTCTAAAAAAAAGCTATTTAGCCATTTTTACGATAAAATTCTAACAGTGCAAGATCTCCATCTTGCACTTTCCTAAGGGAAAACCATTTACCTAAACATTTCCAAAAATCGAGGTTCCCTATTTTGTATCGTTAGCTAATTTATTACTTGTAAAGTATTGCATTTAAATTATTATACGAAATTTTAAGTGTTTGAAGAACTACATCAACTAACGTTAACTCTTCCTTCAGACAACACAACATTTTTCGAAATCATTAAATTCCAATTAAGTTAAACACAAAACAATATTTCTCAATTTCTCCCAGGAAAATCCTCAAAAACTAATAATCCATTATCTCCATTTTGTTTAATGAGATTATATAAAATCGAAATTGTATATTCCAATTTCATTTAAATTTTAAATTGTATCATTAATGATTGCGTGATTAAATAGGATGTCCAGTGAGCAACAAAAAAAATTTATCATTCTGAATAACTTTTGTTCAAATAATCAGATTTTCACGCACTAAAATCCAATCTTAATACAGTATGTTCCAAATAAAATGCAACTCAGAAAAGCAAAACATGCACAAGGGAGAAATAAAATGTTTATTGAACACAAATTACAAGAAATATTGAACTCTTGTAATTTGTCAATGGACAAATTAAGCACGCTTAACAAGAATATCTAAAACATGAATCAACATTTAAGGGAAAACATTTTTAATCTCTTTCCCTTCTGTTTGGGTTCTTTTCCCCTTAAGTTTGGTATTAGATGTTGAACAATCTCCGTGCCTTGCGTTTTTTTAAATATCTCCAGAAATAATAGTCCGGACTTTGGGGAGATCACAGTGCGTTGTAAATCATGCTGTCCCCAAAAATCTCGCTAAAGAAAGACACGGTTGACTCAAATTCATGGACACTGAATTTCATGTACACTGTATGTATACTATCTTTTAAAGCTCCTGGCTAGTACCGACCACAGTGCTGACAAAAATATTCTTATTGGTAGACGATCATGGGTTAGGCCGTAGGCTAACCATGGAAGATTTCCGAGGTTTTCTTCTCCATGTAGCGTAAATACCGGTAAGTTTCATCAAAATATCCTCCACGAAGGTAAATATATATATAATATATATATAATATATATATATATATATATATATATATATATATATATATATATATATATATATATATATATATATATATATATATATATATATATATATATATATATATATATATATATATATATATATATATATATATATATATATATATATATATTATCTTAAATTCATAACGGACTAGATGATGCTAATTCAAATGTACATACTTTTTCTTCATTTTTCTTCATTATAACATTCGTCATCCTTTAAAGAAAACAAAATAGCCCCCAAACACTTAAAGGAATTAAAATAAAACAAATAATCGAACAGTTAAAGAGATTTTCCGAAATTACTAATAAAAATTATAAAAGAAAATGATTAAATCATAGTCTAATAAATAGCTAAGCTTATTGCCATATCGGGGCGATTTGCACATTTGGTTATAAAGCGTTTTGCCACGCAATTTTAAAAAATATAACACACCACCTTTTTAGAAACTTTGGCAATCGAATAAAATCTCTATATATATTTCTCAGTAGCTTTTTGATCAACGGAGATACGTTTTTGTGTTCTTTTTCGTAACATGTATTATCGTCTGCTTTAATTAAATGCAGAGTCAAGAAATTGCATTCTAGTGCGTATGAATCAGATTATGAGCTTATAATCTTTTTTTCTTATTTAGCACACATCTCATCAACGAGTTGCTATCACTACTTTAATTTAAACTGCTTAACTTAGCACTCTAAAATATTTGAAAAAAGAATTAATTTAAGAGAAAACGAAAGCTTCAGTATTTTCTGTCATTTATAACTGATAATACTTGTCTTATCTTCATAAAAAATTTCTTTAAATCCATCATTTATATTCAAAGAAAACCTTAGAAAATTTCGAAATCGAAGGAGAAAAAGGAAGAAAAAAAACTCCAATCAGGAAAAGTTCCCTAAAAGGGCTGGTTTTACTTTTTCAAACTAAGGCTATTTTTCACGCAGCCTGTGGTATAGGCGTTGATAATGCAAATACGGAAGAAACATATCCCGCAGTAACGGAGACCCCTTTAATTTTTTCTGTTGAAAATAAAATAAATTGAACAGTTCGTTTTAGACTGCCTACTTTTTTAGGGGATGTTTAATATTTATTGCAGTTTTATCAGGTTCTTAAAGTAGAAAGCTAGTATGCAAACGATCTCTCTACCTTGTTTTATTTTTCTCACTAGAAACTTTCTCCAAAATAGAAAGATTCAGAATTTAAATCGATATTTCATTCTAAGTATTTTATCTTACATATGCATTGCTCATTAGTTGAAGTGAAGTTATAGTCTGAACTAGCCTAGTTAAGCTCGAGACAGAATTTCTTACAAAATATTTTTACGTGTACCCACGCATACAGTATGCTTTAGTATCTTATAAACAGGGGTCTTTTTATGAATGCAAAATTTCTAGGGACCCAGTTAGATTTTTAGAGCTGACGTCTTATGGAATAAAAAGCACCATAACAACTTTTTGTCTTTATGTTACATGTTACGAAAATATTAAGCATAAACTGCGATTGACCCTTGTCCGGCTGAGGCATTTACCTCATACCTTGGTTCATCCGATGTAGCCGCTGTTGGTTTATCAGATGTAGCCATTGTTCCCTTGGCTACATCGGATAAACCAAACGTGCTTCGAACCTTAGATTGAAGGAACGTGATTCATCATCAAGAATTCGATAATTCATTTAATGCGGCTTATTGTTGGAATCTTAATTTAAATTCGATTATGGCAATTCCATTTCTGTCACATCGGCACATATATTGATGCTCTGGAATATTGTTTCATTCCTAAGAATGCAGATTCCCTTCTTAACAATATGAGTTCCTCAACGTCCCCCCATAATGCACAGAAATGCATCCTGTTTTTATTTTCCTCTGTCGACCACCGCAGTTTTTCTAGCTTTGTTTCCTCCCCTTGATTTGTTATTTGTTTTTACCTTGTCATTAAAAGTAAGGACATTTTATTTAGTGTGCATAGAAATAACTTAATTGCAAAAATTCATATATATAATAATGAAATAATGATCTATAATAATAATCCAGCATAATAAAATAATAATAAATTAATTATCTATAATAAAATAATAATGAATTAATTATCTATAATAATGAAATAATAATAAATAATTAAATAATTATCTATAATAATGAAATAATTATCTATAATAATAAAATAGTTATCTATAATAATAAAAGAATTATCTATAATAATGAAATAATGATCTATAGTAATAATCCATTATAAAGAAATAATCTATAATAATGAAATAATTATCTATAACAATGAAATAGTAATCTTTAATAACAATTTATTATAATGAAATAATCTACAGTCATGAAATAATAATCTTTAATAATAATTCATTACAATGAAATAACATTTTATAATAATTAAGAAATGAAGTAAAATATGAAGAAAAAAATGTTAGCAAATATTAAGTTCTGAGCATAATAGACTTAATATTTTTAACCCCATAAAGTTAGAAGAAAATTATATAATGTCACTTAAATTAATTTAGACACTTAAATATCAACTAAGCACATTCTATTAAAAGATTAGTGCATAACAGTGTTCAATTAAAAACTTTAAACAACAATATGACTTCAAAACGATGACGACAAGACTAAAATTAATTTTGAATTATTAATCTTGTTGTAATTGCAAACACCCTGTTTAATTATTTCATTTCCTCAAAACTAATTACTTACCTGAAACGCAAGATTAATTAGAATTATGTTTAGCACTTTAATTTATCAGAAATAGGAATTAAACTGAAAGCAAACTTTAATTAAATAATGCTGATTGGAATTTTGCTGAGGAATGAAAATGAAGTATAAGCTTTCTAAACTCATGATTTGAAAGCTATTAGTAAAAATGAAAGCACCTTAGTTAGGATTCTAAAATGTATGTTTAATTAACAAAATACTGTTTGCTTAAATACGAGGGTTGCTATTTATATTTCTGGCCTAATAATGAAAAAACAAATATGTATGATCGAAATTGGTTTTATTGTTTTTCAAAATATTCTCCATGATGATCAATACACTTTTGCATGCGTTTGAACCAATTTTCAAAGCACTTTTTCCAGTCCGATTGAGGTAACTCCAAAACAAGCGTTTTGAATGCATCAACCGCTTCTTCGGGGGTCGAAAATCGTTGTCCACGTAACTTATTTTTGATGTGTGGGAATAAGAAGAAGTCATTGGGTGCCAAATCAGGGCTGTACGGCGGATGACCCATCAGTTCGATCTTTCGGTCCGTCAGAAATGCCTTTGTTTGAGTCGATGTGTGAGAGCTCGCAGTGTCATGATGAAGAATGATTCGCCTGTTCTTCTGCTTTTTTCGAATTTCTCCGATGACTTCTGGCAAAGAAATGGTAGTGTACCATTCAGAATTGACCGTCCTGCTTTGCTCTAACGCCACTGTTGCCACATGACCGTTAATGCCGAAGAAACAGGCAATCATTTGTTTCGATGTGCTTCTTCCTCGAACAACTTTTGTTGGTTTTGCCTCGTCTTGGAAGACCCATACAGTTGATTGCTGTTTTGTTTCCGGCTCATATGCATAGATCCATGATTCGTCACCTGTGTAGATGTTATACACAGCCTTTGATGTACCTTGAACGTATTTTTCCAACATTTCCTTGCACCAATCGACACGAGCCTTTTTTTGAGCGTTTGTCAAATTATGCAGGATCCAACGCAAACAAATTTTTTTTACGCTCAAATGTTCATGCAATACTTTATTGATGCTTGTCATACTAATGTCCAAAGACGCCTCTATCTCACGGTATGTCACATGACGATCTTGCTTTATCAGTTCACGCACAGCATCGATCTTTTCTGGCACAGCAACGGATTTTGGACGACCTGCACGGGATTCGTCCTGAATCGAACATCAACAACGATTAAATTTGTTATACCAATTTTTTACAGTGCTGTAGGATGTCGCTTTATCGCTGAATAAAGAATTAAGTTCATCGAAGCACTCTTGTCTTGACAATCCACGTCGAAAGTTATGAAAAATAATGGCACGAAAATGTTCACGATTCAATTCCATTTTTTGAAAGAGAAGAACTTTTCAATTTACTGTCAACAACACAAATGAAGCTATAATGGTAAATCGTCTGCTGAATTTATGTTTAAAAATATCAAACTTTCGATTAAAATTGTCTGCGGTCGCCTAGCAACACTTACTGTTGCCAAGGCCAGAAATATAAATAGCAACCCTCGTATTAGCATGTATTTTTTTAACGTAACATATACCTTCTTAAAGTACTCTAAAATAAATAATACCTTAAAAGGAATTTAAGTGATTTTCACTAAATAGAATCAAATATTACACTCTTTTTTTTAAACATTTCACGTAATTATTAGAAAACCATTTAAAACAAACAATACATTAGAATATATTTAAAAAGTTATTTGCAAGCGATTCTGAAAAGAAACCAATCGCCAATTATTTTTCGGTTTAGCACAGACTAAAAATAGTAGTAGTAGTAGTAGTACTTCATTTACGTAGCACTAAAGCTGACAATGCAGCGGTATGAAAAACATGTCTATAGATGATCCAAAGACACGCCATTACAATTTAGATTCTCTGCAAAGGGGATGGCTCCCCCGCATTGATAGCCCGGTGATTCGTGTGGAAAGTCGAGCACTATAAGGCCTCTTTATACGATCCAAATTCTAGGACGAAGATTGATTGAAATTGATGGAAACTTTCTTTTGCTTGGAGCTTGGAATGTGTACAGTCCGCAAAAAAAAAAAACGAATCACCCTGAATAACTTTCGTTCTAATGATCGGATTTTCACGAACTAAGTGTCAATCTTAATGGTTCCAGGGGGTGACCTCAAATATGCTAATTAATTAGTGCTAACTATTAATTAAGTTACGAAATCAGACACAAAAACGTACTTTCTCTGAATAAACATATATTTTTTTTACATATTTGGATTACTAACCTTCAAAATATAGGGGGCAGCCGCAATCTGGGAAATATGGTTCCCATAGTTTGGTCAGGAGAGCGATCCAAAGTTCGTACCCCTTAATGTTAATTTCACTTTTTACGTTTTTAGTCATATTTTTAAAACTATTAAAGCAATTCAAAGAAAATTGCACCCACTCATAAAACTCGATTACCCAAAGATAATTTCATGAAAAAAATAATTTTTAATAATTATTAATTATTTTTTATTATTTAATTAAATTGAGGATGAAAAAATTTTGAATTATAAGGTATGAATTTTTTTATACCATATTAATCTACATGTTTTTCAATTGAAAAATCTAAAGTTTCAACCGTTTTTATTTATTAGAAGCTGAGAAAAATTAAAACTAATTATTTTTAAAAAAATAATTTGGCGACAGTAAAGAAATAATTAAATGGGGCGATTAATATTAAAATGTGATGAACTTGCGAGGAACTTGACTTCACGCGCGTAGCGTAAAATTTCATTCATATTTTTTCCGCTAATAATCGTTTGCTAATCTTCTTACTTTTATTTCTTTCAAACTATAAAATAGGATATTTCTTTTTTAGTCATTTAATATTTAATTTTTCTATTTAGTAAAGAAATTTGAATAAAAAACACTTTATTCAACGAATGTCTAGTTTTATAAAAGCGTGCTTCTGATAGAATATGATTATACACCAGATTGTGCTAATTTAATGTGATTATTTTTTATTTTTTGATTTTGTTTTTCTATAACTGATACAATTTCAATAATATACATACGTATGCCTAGATTTGGAATAATATATTTATCAATTTTTTGAATATATATTTCATAAATATTAATAAAAATACGTAGTCAACATTTTTTAGCATCTCTCACAACACAACATCGCAAATTTCTCAACATCTTATAGGGTAAACTAACCAATGAAGAAACACTTAAGCTTAGCTTGCCATTAAAAAAAATCATAAAAATTTCTAAATTTGTTATTAAATGCAATTGTTTTAAGCTTTTGGTGGTTTAAATAATAAGTAGTAAGATAACCAAGTGAAGGAACAGTTCTTACCAGTGAATAAACACTAAATTTTCAAGTGAATGAATACTTAATTTTGAGAATGTTTGATGCTCGTTAGGAATCCATAGGCCACACAAATGTCTAAAAACAAGATTTTTCTTGGAATTACGACATATAACCATAGTTAATGTGGAAAATTTTTCTTTTTTTCAGTCATGGAATGGAAAGTAAAATATGTTTGAATACATAATTTTAAAAAAATGTTTTTCATTTTTTTCTCACAGTTTAATAGTCCGTTCTAAATTATGAATGCTTATCATTGTGTAATCTGATGATGTTTTTATTATTATTATAATTAGATCACTTTTTTGTTTACTCTTTTCCCCATATTTTTTGAACTTCTTTTTTATCTTAAGTATTTTTTTTCTCTTCCTCATACTTTCTGCTTTAACTTTTTTTCAGCTCTTTCAATCTCTTTAAATTTTCGTTCTTTTTCTGAAGTTAATGCAAAAAAGTAATTTATTTATTTTTCTTTTGATTTAACCTTCCTCTTTTTTCCAAATTTTTGGCCACTGTAAATGTGTCTTCCAAATTTATTTTGATTTTCCAGTACCATTTCTAGAATTTCTCACTGGATAATAAATTAGAAAAAGGAGTTTCGAAGTTTGTGTAAAATCCATCTCTCATTGACTTATATCTAGTGGGTCAACAGCAGTACTTACCATTTACTTGTGGAACCGATTGTTTTTGCAAACTAACAATGCCTCAAGAGGACTTATCTCAAAATCAATTTTCAAGATACTTTCATTATCAATGTTAGTTGTCTCAGCTTCAGTGCCAAAATTTGATTAACCAAATGTTCTTTTAGAAATAAATTCTTCAATGTTGAGAAAAGCACAGGCTATTGGATATTTGGGAGATTAAACTTTTCTGTCAGTGTTCCTTTAAAAATTTGCCACATAACTTGTGAGATTTCCATCTCAAGCTTCTGAAGAAATAGTGCATCGTTACTCTCGAAGCATGTGTTTTGTTGATAAACTGTCTCGCTCATTAACTCTTGGTGTCTGTTTTGCATGCATTCGTTAAACTCAACGTTTTCTACATCAAATGGAAAAATATCACATTTCATAAAAGCATTTTAACTTCATCAGTTGATGCTTCAAAATCTTATTTAAAAATGGATGTAAAAATTTTCTCGACATATTGTTTTACAATTCTTTTGTTTTCAAGATCTAACGGGAGATTTCAATGAATTAGGTAGAAAATTGAACCAGAAAATTTGTTTTGATAAACAAAACTTGCTCAGTTTCAAATTGATGTGAGATTTATACCTATCCAGAACAAGCGAAATAGGGAATTTCATAGCATTTTTAATTAGCCATGAGTAGAAGTATTTACAATATATTTGTAAAATGTTGCTGCCGTCATCGTTTCATTTCATGAATCGCTTTTTCCAATGAAATATATAGCAGGGACTGATTCTGTAATATCTCAAAGAATTCTTCAGTAAGGAAAAGCTACCAAGGGAGGTACTTTTTCTTTTCTGGGTACTTTAGAATATAAATCCTTATAATTTTTAGGGCCAAAAATTTTTCCCGTTTAAGGGCAGTATTCAGCTCTTACTTCGTCCGCATTGTAAATGCAATCACTTTCTAAAAGGATGCCAGGGCTACTTCCCTCCTAAAGATTCTTCTAAAGTTCTTAAAATCAGTATTTCGAATATTATTCTCTAAGGGAAGTTTTGCTTTTTGAAATTATCTTCGCATTGCACTGAGTCATCGGTGGATGTCGCCTTAAAAACCCTTTACCTGGATGATTGTCTTTAAATTGATTTTTCCTACCAGTTCCCGTTTGGACATTAAAGACCGCAATAAGATAAAAATTTGGCTAATTATTGGCACAAAAGCATGCAAAGAAATTTTCCATTCAAGCTTTTATTATTATTTTTAGTCAGTAAACATAGTTTATTAAGGTGTCTAAGGTATGATGTAATAATTATTCACTACATTTACAAAGATAATAAATAATAAAAAGATAAATTTCAATTTTAAGCGGAATTTTTTGATGTCCTTAAATTAAAATGTTAAGGCTTGTAGCAATAAAAAAAAATACTGCATTGATTTTTTTTACAAAGTAGTGAATTGTTATTTTTTCCATCTAAGAACCTGTGTCTCTAACTTATTTTAAACTTATTTTAATATAGAGTGAAATAATTTAATATGTTGTGTAACTAAATGGATAATCCCAAGAAACGGAATCGAAAATATAATAACGTCATTGCTTTAAAAAAATAATGGATGATAATAAAAATAGGCATGTTTTGAGCGTCCAATAATAGAAGTCACAAGTTATTCAAGCCTGACAAGTCTTGAGTATGGGCGATTATATTTGAACGCTCGAAACATGTTGACTTTTGCTTCCCTCTTCATATGTTTTGAAGCCAGTTGAGTTTTTATCGCCAATTATACTGTTTTACATTTGGGTCTTGATCATTATTTTGATAAGGATTTTACACTCGTTAAAGTAAGCATATGCATTTTAATATTTTAACAGGATTTATGTGGTCTTTAAAAATGTAAGAGCATCAATATTGTAAAAGTTATGTTTAACTTTAAAAGTTAAAATTTTGAGACCAGATATTTTGAGTTAATGAAATTAAATATTTTATCTTTTAAGTTTTTGTGCCCCCATTTCAGTATCTTGTACGAGCTCTGTTTAAAAAGAAAGTATCAGATATATGTAAGAAAACAAATTAATCATAGTAGCAGTATTTGGTGGTAAATGTAGCGTATCGTAATTGAAGAATATGCTGTGCGACATTTTATGGTGAATTTGCGAACGTAAGTTTCAGAATGTATCGAAACGTAAGGATGCTATTTGCTAATCATTTTTATCCAAAGAAAACCATGTAAACTAAATATCTACCAGAATGAAGCGATTTTTTAAAAAATGAATCATACAATGTGCAACATATTATTTCAATATCTTATTCTTAAACATAACGTATTTCAATGTTTTTAAAATGGCACTAAACATTCAGCAATTCCTTGAGTTATAGAAAAAGGAAACATCGTAAATTATAGAAAACCTTGTAAATGTGCATTAGAATTACTATACAATCTTTAATTTTATTTTTGAAGTACTTTTTTTTCTTCAAACTTTCTTGCTAGAAGACTCGATTAAAGCTGTAAAAATGATTATCCCTAAAATTTTGTATTCAGCTATAATAAGTTATGTTAATTTAATTTTAGTATGAAATCCTCGAATAAATATAGCAAAAACAGCATAATCTATATAATATCAGATAAAAAGTTCATGTATTTAAATTCTAAAAACTTAGAAAATCATAAATAATTTATAAATCGATACAAATTTTCTTTTCAAAGGGGATTAAAATATTATTTATTTTTTTATTTTTTTTTGCTTTTTGGACAGAAATCAGCTTAAAAATTGTCTATTGCCTAGAAACTTCGAGATATTTACTATTAACAAATAATTAAACCTTTCCCATCAGTCACAAACATTATTTCAATTTTTTTCACAGTCAGAGCGTGGTTGCCTAGCAACCTAGTAAAATTACGCATTCCTCTTTTGAATTAGTCAATGGGTTATCTTAATATATTCATTTGCGCAGGCGACTTTTTTTGGCGGTTTTCTGGACTATCGCCAAATATATAAACCTTTATTGCAACCCAATTTACCACCCAATTTTTTTAAAATTTTGTCTACCCCCCCTAATTCAAGTGTCTAGATTCCAAATATGTAAAAAAAAATATATGTTTATTCAGAGAAAGTACGTTTTTGTGTCTGATTTCGTAACTTAATTAATAGTTAGCACTAATTAATAAGCATATTTGAGATCACCCCCAAGAACCATTAAGATTGACACTTAGTTCGTGAAAATCCGATCATTAGAACGAAAGTTATTCAGGGTGATTCGTTTTTTTTTTTTTTTTTTTTGCGGACTGTACATCCAAGTTTTTTCTCCAAGTCCTTGGATAATAATAGAGCATGTTCTACTTTCCATCCAAGTTTTTCTTACCTTAACCAATCAGCTTCTTAAGTTTTGAGACGTCAACAAGCAGCCATCAGATTATGTCATTTATAATCCGTTTTCATAAATTTTAATCCAAATAAATTAATCTGTTAGGGTCTATATGTGTTATTATGAATTTCTTTGAATTTATTGAGTAATTTTGAATTCATGTAAGTATGATTTTATAATGTTGAATATAAACATTGCGCATGCACTGGTTTTGTCATTCGACCAATCAGTGACATTCAAGAACTTGGATAGTGTCGACGAATCATCCAATTTCTTGGAGAGAGAAATTCCTCCAAGTTCTCGAATTCAAGAACTTGAACCATGTAAACAGGACTTTAGGGTAGAATAGTTTAGCAAGGACCGATACTACGTATCCTCAGTCCCTTCACAAACTGATCAAAGTGATCATCCTCCCGCTCTCAGACAGCTGCCAGTGATACTTGACTTCGGTGATTTACTCGTAATCATGTCTCACAATCAGCCCCACTATTGGACAGATCAATATCAACAAACCAGTAGTGTCAATGTGACATTTATAGCACGATTCAAAGATTTCGTTATTCATATAATACGCATTAATTCGTCGATTTCTTACTCACAAAAATGCATTCAAACGTATTAAAGCCGATTTATTAGGTTGGTTTTTTGCATTCCTTGTTCTTTTTTCTCCCACTGTATCAAGAATTATTCAAAATAATGGTTGCCATAGTGGCGTGAGCATAATAAAGCATTAAAAATTAAAGCGAGACATTTATATCACGATTCAAGGATTCGCAGATTTCGTTATTCATGTAATACGCATTGATTAGTCGTTTGTCTGACTCACAAAATTGCATTTCAGCGTATTAAAGCCGATTTATTTAGTTGCTTTTTTTGAATTCTTGTTCTTTTTTCTCCGGCTGTATCAAGAATTATTCAATAATTGTTGCCATAGTGACGTGAGAATAATACAACAGTAAAAATTAAATCGAGACATTAATATCATGATTCAAGGATTCGCAGATTTCGTTATTCATGTAATACGCATTGATTAGTCGCTTGTCTGACTCACAAAAATGCACTTCAGCGTATGTATTAAAGCCGATTTATTAAGTTGCTTTTTTCAATTTTTGTTCTTTTTTCTCCGGCTGTATGAAGAATCATTCAAAATAATGGTTACCATAGTGACGCGAGCATAATGTAACACTAATTAAAATATTAAAAGCTAGGCATTTAATCACGATTCAAAGATTAACAGATTTTGTTATTCATGTAATACGCATTTATTCATCGATCTGTCGTATTGGTTGATTCACAGATGCATTTAAACGTATTAAAGCCTCCGGGAAAATAAATAGGAATTTTAAGAGAGAAATTAAAAATAAATATGACTTAAATAAGCTAATTAACCCTTTATTTCCAGACTCAATTTTATTCCACTGTGCACGACAAAAATGGTAGCTTATTTGCCTTTGAACTAAGTAGTTGTTGACTATTTTAGACAAATATAAATGTCCTAAAAGTCCCGTTTTATTCGTCACTTACATCCAAATTTGAATGTTCTATTTGATTTTTACACTGACAGTTTGACAGTTTTGATTCAAAATGGCTTCGACTAACATGACGCATAAATAGTGCAAAATATAATGTATATAAAAGTTACGAGAAACATGCTACTTTGTATCATATGTTTCACGTAATTCTACATTTATTAAAATTATCATGTAATTCTACATTTATTAAAATTATCATGGAATTCTACATTTACAAAAATTATTATGTAATTCAACATTTATTAAAATTATCATGTAATTCTACACTTATTAAAATTATGATGTAATTTTACATTTATTGAAACTAATTTTACTTAAAATTTAAATAAAATAAGCTAGAAGGAAATCGAGTGATCCTCATAAAAAAAGGAGCAAGCTTGACACAGTAATTTTTAACATTTCCCGTAAGTTCTAGAATCCAGAATGCTAACGCGCACATTAACTCATTTCGAACATTGCTTTGTGACATGCATTACTTCATTTTTGATTTAAAGTCATAGTAATATACTTTTGAAATCATAACAACTAAAATTTTGTAAGACTTACTCAAATTACAATAAAAATACCTCCCCGCCCCATGACGAAATTTTCTCCACAGCGAATCCTTCAAGTAAAAACAGTTTGTAATATAGAATTATTAATTGATTTAGTTTTTTATTTTTTAAATCCACTTTTCTCTTAAACTGCACTGCGTATTCAAAAGATAAACACTACAATAATTATTTCACAAATACAGTAGAGTGTCCATAAAATGAAGAACTGTGAATGTCTCGTTATAGCGTAATTTTTTATTGTTAAGTCAAATGACAATGCCCTCCATACAACAAAGTGGTTGTCTGAATACAGCAAATTTTTAAAATGTTTATCTTAACGATTTTCATCATTTTTCAGACGCCTGTAACCTCTAACGCCTGTATAAAGAAATGTCCTTTATATTAAATCTTTTTAATGCAACCTATCAATTTCGAAGGCAAGAAACTCTACTGTATACACTTAAGCTAATGGAATATTTAAAGAAAAACTCTATATAATCATTAAAAAAAACCTTTCTTACCATCAATTTTAAAGTCAGTAAATATATCAATTTGGCTTACCCATATATTTATCTCCCATAGCGTGAATAGAAGGCAACACAGCAAGAAATTTATCGTTCGCAATAGGGGGCCCGTTAAAAACTGTAGGCGGTGGCAATAAATTTAATTAGACACGAATACAGCGAATTCATCAATTTGTCAATGAACGCATTTCTTTTAATTCAAATTGAATGATAAAATAATAACAATTTACTGGGAAAAAATTGAAGAAGTTCATTATTCATAAACTGAAGTTGTATTTTTCGACCTTTGTTGAAATCAAATTTTCAGAACTATATTGTTAAATAGATATTTAATTTGAAATTGTTTAAAAAGAAAATACTGGAATAAAATATTTTTTTTAAAACCTTCATAAATCAAATAGAGTAAAAAGGATAAATTAATTTTCTTCTTATCAAACCTAAAGCGGAAAAAGTAAAGTGCATCACTTTCCAAACAGGTGAGGGGATATTCGGTGGTGATAGAAGATGAAAGTGATGCTGCTCATGTTTTACGTTTTATGTTAGAGGGAAAAAAACTAGTTTTTTCTTTTTCTTAATAATAGGATTGCGGAGTTTTCTAGATGTTTTCTTTTATTTTATATTTTTATTCTTTTTAGTTTTGTATCTGTCAGTTTATTTTCGTTAGAAAATGGTCAAAATTACTGTATCAGTTCATTATTGAACATCATATGAACTAATTACTGAACATCATATGAACTAATTACTGAACATCATATGAACTAATTACTGAACATCATATAAACTAATTACTGAACATCATATGAACTAATTAATGAACATCATATGAACTAATTAATGAACATCATATGAACAAATTAATGAACATCATATGAACTAATTAATGAACATCATATGAACTAATTACTGAACATCATATGAACTAAAACTATTTTAAAAAAAGTTATATGCGCTATTTTTATGTGTCTGCAGGCTTGCTTATTATTATGTGCCATATTAGAGGCAGAAAGCGTTAAAAAGCTATGTTGGGTGTTATTTAAAAAACATGCAAATTTCGATAGTTTAAGAACACAGTATGGTTGGCTTTAAACATATAATGTTAATTTGTCCTGTCATATCTTTAAATTAGGAGGTTTCGGTGTAAAAGTAATTTTCCTAATGCACTGATTTCTCAAATACTCTAAAATAGAAATAAACAAGATAGATCTTTAACTTTTTTAATTTTTAGTATGTAAGAAGTTCTGTAGATAACTTTTTCATGTATATAAGCATTCTCATAATGCACTAATTTCTCAAACTTACTAAAACATCACGTAGCATGTTCTTCCACTAACTTTTACGGTTTCGAGAGTAAAAAGATGTTTCGTTGTCAGTGAATTGATGAATCTGTACATTCCCTTGATGCCCTAATTTCTTAATCATCCCGAAAATGTTCTTCCACTTAACTTTTTTCGATTTCGAGAGTAAAAAGATATCTCGTTATCAATGAATTGGTGTATGTGTACATTCAATTTGTGCGCTAATTTCTCAAACTCACTAAAACATCACGCAACATATTCTTCCACTATTTCTTTAAATAAGAGCATAGTTTTCAAGCTACCAACCTTTATTGTAAATAATTTGCTTAAGAAATTATTTAATTTTAGGACTAAGTATAAAAAATTATTAAAAAGTGAATTTTGAAAATATTTGGACGTAACAGAAAAGCTTAAATATTATTTTTACATTTCAAAATTTATAAGTTAAGCGAACAAATAGCATTCAGGAAATAGTTCTTTTTCTTTAAAGCATACATATAAAATAAAAGGAAAACAATGGAAATTTAGCCGTTAGATATGCACAATTTGATCAATTTCAAGGAACAAAATTTAATTATATTTACTATAACAAAGCTAAGACAATCAAAATATGATTTTTAAGAGCTATGAATATTGTTAAATAAATAATTTTTAAAAAAATTAAAACTGTTCATATATATAAGCACAAACACGAATATAGTTTTTAAGTCCAAACTTTTATCGTTATCGCAAAACAATAAGAATTTTATAATTTTTAATTTTTACAATAATAAACTGATAAATTTGATGGCAAAACAAATGCAAGACACACCTTATTTATAAGCTTTATACCAAAAGAAAGTCAAAACTATTCCAAAAGGCACTTAATTTTATAAACTTATAAATATTTCTTAAAAATAATTTAAAGACATTTTCACACGATTAGTTTTTTTTTAAAAGCTCATAAGTTTTTTTTAAGAACTTTATAAAAATTCACACCACACTATAAGTTACTTTTTATAACTATATCTTCTTCAGATTTGCTTAAAAAGTACTTAAAAACAATTGCACACGATTAGTTACTTTTTCTAACTATAAGTTTGTCAGTTTTGTTGAAAAAGAATGTAAAAACACGATTAGTTAGTTTTTATAACTATAAATTCAAAGGTTTTCCTTAAGTAGAAAAATAAAACAATAACAGAATAAAATATAATATACATTATGTTTCTTATTTTTTAATTTTCATTCGATATTCAAGTAGTTTCTAAAATATTCAGATTGTTAAATAAATATTTTAACGTTTCACACATTTTTTCTCATACTTTAAACATAATAAATTTATTTAATCCGAAATAAATACAGTTATTATATTTACATTCATAAAGATTAGGGGGGAAAAACATTTCGAAATATATTATTAATATGAAAAACCACAAAATCCAATCTTTTTATTTTACAATCCGATAAAAGAATTCCATGTCATACCACAAATAGCAACAAAATACCCTGAAAATGTAACAGATTTTCCCCCCATTCAAAATGAAATCACCATCTCGAAACAAAAAACGACTCAATTTCCAAAAAACCGAATAAAAAAATAAAAAAACCTCTTATATGTATTCCACCTCAAAGATGCGGGCCCTTCTTTTTTTTTGCCCGCTTACATAAACTCGTTTTCGAGATGCAGATAGGATTCGGATTCCCTAAATCGGAGCTATCAAGATTTGAAACTTAGTGGCTACCTTTCAAGATATATCCTCGCCAAATAGATAAGGCCTACATTATTCATTTCCCCCACAACATTGCTATCGAAAGTGTAGAAATCCAATTCCTCGCCAAACTCATCTCCAAGTGAAATTGGCCACCGCTATGGCCTTTCAGAAACTCGTTATCATACACTCAGCAGGGAAGCCCCCCACATCTTAAGGATCCTCTAGGAGTTGCAAAAGGCGAGAGGCGGTTCTGTTAAAGTCTGGGGTCGTTTAGATAATCCCTCCGACTAACGAGCTGCTAAATGAAAAATCCCGAACGGCAATTACTCTTCGCAGTTAATTATTCCCTATAGAGAACAGGTGCAACTAAATAAACGTGTTCGTGAGAACTTGCCAGGGAGGTGAACTATTTCGAACTTTAAGACATATTTGTTGTGTTTTTTTTGTTTATTTTAGATCAATAAAGTCATGTTGATTCAGCCTCATTCCATTTCGAATGCTTTTAGCTTGAATTGGAATGCTGTTTAAATGGCATTTTTATTTTTAGGAATGAAACTTCTCGATGTTCGATTGGTTTGCTTTCGTTAATTGATTAAAAAAGGAGAAGACTTACCAAGTCGTTGATGTTGTTTGAAATAAATAATAAAATGACACCTAAACAAGATATATTAGGAAATCTTTTAAACAATAATGTTGCAATCTGATGCTTATTATGTATTCTTTATGCTTATTATGTAAAAAATACTTATTATGTATTCTTTATGCTTATTATGTTAAAAATGCTTAATATGCAATCAGATGCTTATTATGTAATCTTTAAAACAAATAATTAAATTACAAGTGAACAAGATATATAAAGTAAATCTTTTAAACAATAATGTTGCAATCTGATGCTTATTATGTTTTCTTTATGCTTATTGTGCAAAAAATACTTATTATGTATTCTTAATGCTGATTACTTTAAAAATTCTTAATATGCAATCAGATGCTTATTATGTAATCTTTAAAACAAATAATAAAATGACAACTGAACAAGATATATAAAGTAAATCTTTTAAACAATAATGTTGCAATCTGATGCTTATTATGTATTCTTTATGCTTATTATGTTAAAAATGCTTAATATGCAATCAGATGCTTATTATGTAATCTTTAAAACAAATAATAAAATTACAACTGAACAAGATATATAAAGTAAATCTTTTAAACAATAATGTTGCAATCTGATGCTTATTATGTTTTCTTTATGCTTATTGTGTAAAAAATACTTATTATGTATTCTTAATGCTGATTACTTTAAAAATGCTTAATATGCAATCAGATGCTTACTATGTAATCTTTAAAACAAATAATAAAATTACAAGTGAACAAGATATATTAAGTAAATCTTTTAAACAATAATGTTGCAATCTGATGCTTATTATGTTTTCTTTATGCTTATTGTGTAAAAAATACTTATTATGTATTCTTAATGCTGATTACTTTAAAAATGCTTAATATGCAATCAGATGCTTATTATGTAATCTTTAAAACAAATAATAAAATTACAAGTGAACAAGATATATAAAGTAAATCTTTTAAACAATAATGTTGCAATCTGATGCTTATTATGTTTTCTTTATGCTTATTGTGTAAAAAATACTTATTATGTATTCTTAATGCTGATTACTTTAAAAATGCTTAATATGCAATCAGATGCTTATTATGTAATCTTTAAAACAAATAATAAAATGACAACTGAACAAGATATATAAAGTAAATCTTTTAAACAATAATGTTGCAATCTGATGCTTATTATGTATTCTTTATGCTTATTGTGTAAAAAATACTTATTATGTATTCTTAATGCTGATTACTTTAAAAATGCTTAATATGCAATCAGATGCTTATTATGTAATCTTTAAAACAAATAATAAAATGACAACTGAACAAGATATATAAAGTAAATCTTTTAAACAATAATGTTGCAATCTGATGCTTATTATGTATTCTTTATGCTTATTGTGTAAAAAATACTTATTATGTATTCTTAATGCTGATTACTTTAAAAATGCTTAATATGCAATCAGATGCTTATTATGTAATCTTTAAAACAAATAATAAAATGACAACTGAACAAGATATATAAAGTAAATCTTTTAAACAATAATGTTGCAATCTGATGCTTATTATGTATTCTTTATGCTTATTATGTTAAAAATGCTTAATATGCAATCAGATGCTTATTATGTAATCTTTAAAACAAATAATAAAATTACAACTGAACAAGATATATAAAGTAAATCTTTTAAACAATAATGTTGCAATCTGATGCTTATTATGTTTTCTTTATGCTTATTGTGTAAAAAATACTTATTATGTATTCTTAATGCTGATTACTTTAAAAATGCTTAATATGCAATCAGATGCTTATTATGTAATCTTTAAAACAAATAATAAAATGACAACTGAACAAGATATATAAAGTAAATCTTTTAAACAATAATGTTGCAATCTGATGCTTATTATGTATTCTTTATGCTTATTATGTTAAAAATGCTTAATATGCAATCAGATGCTTATTATGTAATCTTTAAAACAAATAATAAAATGACAACTGAACAAGATATATAAAGTAAATCTTTTAAACAATAATGTTGCAATCTGATGCTTATTATGTATTCTTTATGCTTATTATGTTAAAAATGCTTAATATGCAATCAGATGCTTATTATGTAATCTTTAAAACAAATAATAAAATTACAACTGAACAAGATATATAAAGTAAATCTTTTAAACAATAATGTTGCAATCTGATGCTTATTATGTTTTCTTTATGCTTATTGTGTAAAAAATACTTATTATGTATTCTTAATGCTGATTACTTTAAAAATGCTTAATATGCAATCAGATGCTTATTATGTAATCTTTAAAACAAATAATAAAATGACAACTGAACAAGATATATAAAGTAAATCTTTTAAACAATAATGTTGCAATCTGATGCTTATTATGTATTCTTTATGCTTATTATGTTAAAAATGCTTAATATGCAATCAGATGCTTATTATGTAATCTTTAAAACAAATAATAAAATTACAACTGAACAAGATATATAAAGTAAATCTTTTAAACAATAATGTTGCAATCTGATGCTTATTATGTTTCCTTTATGCTTATTGTGTAAAAAATACTTATTATGTATTCTTAATGCTGATTACTTTAAAAGTGCTTAATATGCAATCAGATGCTTATTATGTAACCTTTAAAACAAATAATAAAATTACAACTGAACAAGATATATTAAGTAAATCTTTTAAACAATAATGTTGCAATCTGATGCTTATTATGTATTCTTTATGCTTATTTTGTAAAAAAATGCTTATTATGTAATCGGTTACTTATTATGTAATATCGGATACATAATAAAAATCTGATTATAATCACACGCTAACTATGTAAAAAAAAATGCTTATTATGAAAAAATGCTTAATGTGCAATTAGATATTTATTATATAATCTTCAAAACAAATAATAAAATGACAACTAAACAAGATATATTAAGTAAATCTTTTAAACAATATGTTGCAATCGGATGCTTATAATATAATAAATTTATAGGATGTTACAATATTTAATCTAGAGTTTTTCTATGTTATTTAGTTAAAAATAAGAAGACACTTGCTATCTTCGGACGGTTAAGCATGTATAAGTAATAAAAATATATTCAAATATCGGCGATTTAAATTGAGTTTTTAAACGTGATAATATATAATTAAATACCAGTCATATAACGTGATAAATATAATTGAATAAAAATATAATTAAATATCAGCCATTTAAAGTGAGTTTTAGTACTTGTTTTGACTTTTAGTAAACCTACGTAATGCTTGAAGAGCCTGGTAAAAGATGAGTTTAAATTTTAAAAATCTTTACAAACAGTCTTAAGACTATTAATTCAATACAGTGAAACCTGCAAAGTTTATCATCTTTATAAGAAACCCTCCGTTCTCAAGAACCAAATTTATTGTATTTATGAAAGAGAGACGATTCGTTGTAACTTAACCCCCTGTCTACCCTGTTGACCACTAAAATAAATTAAATTTATCTTAGGAATGTTATTAAATTCGATTCTAAACCCTTCCATAAATTGACCTAAACAAAACCTTCAATAAATTTGCCATGCATTATTTTATGCATTAAAATTTTCCTGGATTTGTAAAATAGTATTAAAAGCTAACCAAAACCCTTTACAAAATGATCATATGGGAGATCAAATTATTAAAGGAACTGTGGTGAATAGGTTTTTAAATATTACAATAGATTTTAAAATGGAAATAAATGTTTTCTAATTACATTCTAAATATTCCGTTTTATTAATATTTTATAAAGGTATTCATAGTAATTATAACTGGTATGCACCATAAACAAAATATGTAAATTACTATTTGTTTCATAAACGAATCACCAGTTTGTTATTAATTATTATAATTAATAATTCATTCTCTCGATAAAAGTTAAAAATGCAAAGAAAATATGGGGGGGGGGGGGGAATTATAAATTTTTTAAAGAAAAGAAAAAAAACTATTAATAAATAAAATATTTCTTAAAAAAATATTTTTAAAAACTTTACAAAAATTTTAAAAAAATTAAAAAGGCAGAAAGCTAAATAAGGAAAAGATATAATCTCTTCATCAGCTCACACGATTATATCAGCTAAAAAGAGTGCTTTCTAATATTGTATTAATATAGATGAAGCAAAATACAACAATACAATAGTGTGAGGAGCACTAAAAAAATTTAAACAAAAATAAAACAAATTAATCAAAAAAAATGCAAAATAAAGCAAATAAAGCAAAAAATAGAAACTAAAAAAGTGAAGAAATGAATTAAATGATCTCGCAATAAGCTAAAAGCATCATTTATGGTAATTAAAAAGCCTTGTCTAAATAGAAAAATTTACGCTTAAACTCGATGTTTAATGTTGTTTTTTTAGTAGATATAGTAGATATCATTTTTATGTGATGTTATTTTCTATTTTAAGCTCATGGCTGCTCATTCACTTGATACTTCAGTTTTCCGCCTATCTAAAGTGACCACAAAAACAGAGCACCACAAGTGATCAACTTACTCAGATTTCACTTTACCAGGAGTCAGACATGCAGAGAAAGAAATGTGGCATCTTCATAAAATAAAGCATTCACAGAAATGTGAGATTTTTTTTCTCACCAATGCGAAAAGGGATTTAGTTATGGACAGGTTTAAGCATGCTTTAATGGTTGTATCCTAAAGCTCCGGTCTGTCAAGGGGACCACCTAAGCGGCTATGTATACAGTTAAAATTTATCAATGTAAAAATGAACTTTAACTTTCTTTGCAGGTACACTATAAAAAATTCTGGATCAAATTACGGTGTAAAGTACCGTCACTTTAAGTGCATTGTCCATATAATACATTGTACCGTAAAATAGTACACCGTCAGTTTTACAGTAATATTTATTCTGTTGAAGTGATTCAGTAATTTTACAGTAATTATTACTGTAAATATTACGATTTATTAGATTTTTTGTTCCGTAACATGTTCCGGTAAAAATGGATTTTACAGTTAAACGTATCGACACCCTGACTACCAATACTTCTTACTGTAATTTTTTACAGTGTACGAACTATGCTAAATTTGAATTGTATGCCAAGTACGAAAAGAAAGAAAACTCAGGATTGTATGCCAATCAGGATTGTATTGAATTGTAAGTAAGCCAAGTAAGAAAAAAAAAACAAAATTAAATGCAATTTAAATACAATAAATTTGCATTTAAATTGCATTTAATTTTGTTCACAATAAATAGGTCACACATGCCTAGCTATAGGTCAAACTTCCTTCAACAAATGAAATTCTGACTCAGTAAGTTTCAACTATGACTTTTTGAAAATTGTTTTTTAAAAGTAATAACTCAAAATATTTATCTATTTTAATTAGGGACAAAAGTATGTATTCGCAGACGTATACATCATAAAATTCTTAAGACAAACGCTGCAAATTTGTTTCAATTTTTTAAGAAACATTAAAATTCGGTTTTCTTTTTTTTTTTTAAAAAACTGTCAAATTTTCTAGTGCCTATCAAGATTAATCCTTTGACGTAGATGGGATACATTTTACGTATATATTTTTTCTGGCGTTTTAATTAACAACTAAAAATACATTTTGGTATTTTTTAATTATAATAAACAGTCTAATAGTTACGTAAAAAATCGGTTGGATTACAACAATTACATTTGTACTAAAATATAAAATCCCAAAAAAGTCGTTTGAAAAATATTTTTTTTATTCATGTTTAAAAATTTGCAAATAATTGATTTTGTAAATTAAAAAAATTGCAATTATGAATGACTGTTTCCCTTAGATAGAAGCTATAAATGAGTGGAAATTTGAAAAATAAGTTGCCGAGTTTGGAAGATTTTACCTTTAACACCAAAAAAAAAAAGACACCGGTGTTTCATGCTGTATTTCATTACCATAAATTAATAAAATGCTAATCTTTCACTTATTTTGACCCAAATTAATACAAAATAATGAAGGATGAGAGAAAAATATGCTTAAAAATTCTGCGTCAAAGGGTTAAAATAATCTGTTACTTTATAAACAACATTTTTTTACGTTCTGAAGCTATATATCTCAATTTCACTTAAAGGCCACTTAACAAGTTTTAACAGTAAGCTCGTCAACTGTAATTAAGAGTTATAACGCATTCTTTTCCAGAACGCTTAACATAGTTATACTTAACACTTTTTGAATCGTCAATCATATCCTTGACTTCTTTTTTAAAAAATAAATTCCTTCATTCTTACTAGACAGTAGTATTAATTTACATTATATCTTACTTTGCGTTAACCACGATAAACCTATTTCAATCTTAATCGGTCAACTTAAAGTCTTTTACAAAGTATGCAGATTAAATAACACTTTTTCTTTGCATTATCTTTGACATGACGTCAGTTTACAAGGCTGGTAATTAATGTTTACCACGACTTTATCTTCATTTTAGTGAGCTCGTTTATTCGCTTCCTCAAGAAAAAGGTTTTCTAACAGTTGACTTTGCAGTGCAATTCATCCTGTCTTTCTCAAAATTATCTCTAAGAGATGATGAGGATGGTGGCAGGCTCTGTTTTAAAATAAAATGTCTCGGAAAGGGAACATTTCTAACAGTTTTAGGAATTTAGAACTTTACTCTGCTCAACTTTAATTCTTTTATATACTTGACTCACTTAGGATTGTGACTTAAGCAAAACAACGAGAATATAAAGAACACATAAATCCAAAAAAAATGGATAAGTAAAGAGAACCAACGGGAATAAATCACACATAAACGCAAAAAATAGATAAATAAAGCAAAACAAAGTGAATAAATCACATATAAATCCAAAAAAATTAATAAATAAAGAGAACCGACATGAATGAGGTACATATAAATGCAAAAAATAGACAAATAAAGCAAAACAATGAGAATAAGGCTGTCACAAAGGTGCAAAAATGGACAAATAAAGAGAAACAACGTGTAGAAAGTTCACATGAAGGAAAAGAAATTGACAAATAAAGCAAAACAACGTGAAAAGCACAGAAATGGAAATCTTTTGATTTATTCATTTTATTTTGTCTACTCGTGAGTAGCACACGACGTACCATTTCTTCATTTGAACACTAAGAATCAATTACCAAATTGGTGGTTTGAATCATTTAAAAAGATTCTAAGCAATTCTAATAATTCTAAACAATTTATTCCTGATTCCGCTAGTACAGTTACTACACATCAGTTCAATCAAATCGATGAATAGCTTGATTAGAATCACTTGTAATCAATTGATGCCATTAATAAATAATTCAGTTTATTATTGCCCGCTTACAAGATATAATCAATAAGATTTCAGAATAATAATTCAAAAATAATGTGGTAAACTGGTCTAGAACTTGTATAAGTTTATGTCTGACAATTCATTTTCTATTTCTTTTATTTGCGTTTGTTAACTAAGATACAATGATGCAAATTTTCAAGTCAGTTTTAAATCATAACTCAAAAAGTGAATTAATGTTACTTTGATGATGATTTTATTGATGTGAATTGATTGAATTGACGGTTATTTAAATGATTCACTAAATTCTGTTTTCACGTGCGCTATTATAAGTAAGCTGAACTTCAGATCTCAAGTTTACTATTTATAATTTTAAATATGAATGCCAAAATCTACGAAATCTAAAAAAATATAGAAAGTTTAACCAATCCTTCGATATAATCAATCCTTAGATCATTAATTAAACAGAAGATATCTTTTTTTGGCGAAATGTTTTTATGCTTTCTTTATTCTCAATAGATAAATCACATTTCAAACTTCAAAGATAAACAAATAGTTTTAGAGCAATAATCATACACTCATTTAAATAAAACGATTATTAGGGCTTCTCTCACCTTGCTAATAGTATTCCATAAAATGATAAAAATATCATTTAACTAAAATACCATTGAAACCAAAAACAGAAATGGAAGCAAAATGTGTTTAAATAATGTTAATAGATAATTTATTTTATCGGAACATATTTCATTAACAATATTAATGATTCAAATCGCTTTTGAAACGACATAAAAAAACAACATAAATTGAATTATTTTATCTTCAAATGCATCTTTATAATAAATGATCGACATCAAAAGTGATGAAGATCAAAAAACAATTTGGTAGCAAATAAAATATGGGAGAAATGTTTTAGTTTATCAGCTATTATATTGACTATGTAAAAAGGAATATTTCTATAATTTGCGATCTGTCTATAACCATGGTAGTTTATTCAAAACTATTTCAGCTTTCGCAGCTAATTCAAGATAGTTAAACTAACATTAGAGAATCCTAACTATATTCCTGTCGGGAAATTTTGTAGTTGTTCAAATTGAAAATACTTAAGAAGCAGTATTTGGATAAATTGCATTTTAAAAGTAGAGTCAGAAGAAAATTAAAAAGTTAAAAGTCGCAGTTTAGGATTTATAATCTTACAATATATTTCAGTTACTTACTTGCTCTCTGAAATGAAAAGTATAAATTTCAGTGATAGCAAATAAACTGTAACTGGATTATTTTCCCTCGTAAAATTCATAAAGAACATTCTTTTGAAGCTAAGTTGGAAAGAAGAATGTAAAATCTAGCGTCCTGCTAAAACTACCTCATATTTTTCAAAACTTTTTCATCTATAGCTAGATTTATTATAAGTTTCGTTCAAGTAAAACAAATATATTGAGAAATTTATGTGATTAATTCGATAAACAAAAATTTATACATTTATACGATTTCATAATAGTACTCATACAAGAAAACGCTATACTATCTGTCCACTCTATCCACACTACAGACAATCCCCTCTGATGTCATCATGAGGCTTTTCTTAAAGTTTCTTCCTGCCGCACGGGCCACTGCGCCCTCTAGAAATACTAAAAAGAAACGGTTAGTCGATGCTGTAAGTTTGAATAGTTTAATATCTATGTCACATAGTTTAATATCTTTGTAATATTTTTGTTTACTCCTGTATGATTATGATTATATTTAGAACAAGTTTAGTAACAGTTTCATAGTTGCTTTATTTATATACAATTTACTGAATCAAGACTGAATTGCGATAATTTCTGTTAGAATAAATTCTTTTATGTTATTCATTTGTGTAAGAACATAAAATGTTTTTATCTTAGATATCAGTTTTATTATTCGTAACAAGTCTTCTCTAATATTTGTATTTGTTTCAGTTTATTTCCTTCGCTGATATGATAAATTCAACTATTAACGGACAAAAGACCAATTTTATTATTATTAATTTATCGAAGAGCATTTAGGTAGTAATTATGAGAATAACGCTTTTCCGCATTTATTCTTCCATAACTTTAAAAAGATTAATACCTGTCGCACGCTTAAATATGTATTTTTTTTTTCAACTTAAAAGTTATATAAGAACAAGAAGAATGGTGGGAAATTAAATCGATGTTAATTTGCTTTACAAAATATTTTCTAAAACGAATCTTAATTTCCTTTACAAAATGTACTTTTGTCTTTATTAACACACTGCATCCTTAATGAATTAACATCTAGAAGCATTTTATAGAACTTAAACAAGACAAATAACAAAACGATTATAAAGAACTCCATATATTCAATGAAAACTGATAAATGAAAGCATTGGAACTAAAACAAAACAAATAACAAACGATTATATAGAACTTCATATATTCAATGATAAATGAAAGCGATAAACTAGATGTAAACTCTTTGTCTAATTAATAGTTAAGCTTTTTACCGTAGCGGGGAGCTGCATTCATTTTAGTGAGAATATTGCCATTTTGCCGCCTTTTGAAGAAAAGAAGAAAAAAACGCTTCGTCTTTTTACATACTCAAGCATTAGAGTGGAAACTCTTTATAAAGTTTTCAAAGACTGCACTGTTTAAACTTAATTGCTGAAACATTCGTAATATATTATGGTTTGGAAATTTCTAAACATGTAAATTTAAATGTTGCCAATAAATTTAATGTTATTATCATAATAACTTGATACTTTGATTTCTCTTCAATAATAAATAACATCATAAAAAATTTATCCTTATAAAGTGGTTGTTACAAAGAAGGGATTTGATTATGGTAATTTTTTTTTCTTCAAAATTTCAAATAAATTCTTTTGTTTGGGTGCCACGAAACTTTCTAAAGCTAATTAAGCTGAAATTACAACACAAAAGCCTTTTCCACACCAACACTTTGGAATTCATCTTTTAGAACAAGCGAAGCGTGTTTTAAACACAAAAGAATATATATTGTTATTATTATTATCCTATAAAAGGGAGTGAAAAAAAAGCATGAATGAATAGCCTTCAGGAAGTCGCTTAAAGTGTAAAATGCTGTAACGATTTTTTATAGAATTTTCATAAAATCTTAATCGATTCTTTGTTTTATTTACTCGATGAATAAATGAATATGTTAAAAAACGCATTAAATAAATAATCCCTTATAAAGTGAGCAGACGATTTACAGAAGCCGTAAGCTGTAAAAACCATTACTGATAAAGTAACGTAAGAAATTATATATTTAAGAAGTTCATAAAAAAAAACTTTTCGTTTTTTTTTTTTTTTTTTTTTTTTCATCGCAACTTTAAGACAAATTTTATGAAAAAAAATGGGACTTAAAAAAATTTGCGTAAGAAATTATTAATGACTAATTTGAGCTTATAAAAATATAAAATTTATTTGATTCGATAGATTATTAATATGAGATATGTAGCTATATATTCATAAGGGTAATTTACGATGTGTTTTTATTTAGTTCTTTTTAATTCGGAAAAATGTAAAAATAGTATTTAACACTAGATTGCCTAAGGAACTCATATTGACTGTTTTTAATTTCAATTGGAAAAACAATGATGTATATAGTGACACAATTTCTTAGAATTTTGTGACGTTCATAATTATTTTTATTGTTGATATTTACTAATAACTTGTTATACAACTGTAAATAATATAAAAAATGTTAAAAATTAATTTTAACCAAATTTATTTGCGCATTCACAATCCAGTCATTTTGTCTGCTTTTTAGGCAATATAGGTATATATTAATTTTCCGTCTTTCTAGTGTTAATCTCACAAGGAACGAAACCGACAAATGCTGCAACAGCTTGGTTTTTACAACAGTTATAATACATCTAGATTAACTAATAATTTTAAATCATGCGAAGTAATAAAAGTTAGTTAGAAATTAACACCTTAACCTTAACGTTCTTCCCTAAATAGGCCTCAACCAGTTTACCCATATGCTTCTTTTGCCATTATTTCTGATTTAAAAAAAATTTCCAGTTGAGGGATTAAATAATAAACTGCATTTGGTAAAAGGAGAGTTAAAACCAAGTATCATTTTCTCCTGGTAAAATTGAATTTAGTTTATTACGGTTTGCATTATAAAAAGAAATCGTGTGTGCCGTACGCAAACAAAACGGACCACCCTGCATAACTTTTGATCTAATAATCGGATCTTCACGTTCTAGAACTCATTGATTCAAGAGGGTAACCTCAAATATGCTAATTTATTAGTGCAGACGATATAAGTTACGAAATCAGACATAAAAACGTATTTTCTGTGAGTAAACATACCTTTTTTAGACGAATTCAAATTTTTGACCCCCAAAATATAAGAGGTATCCGCAATCTGGAAAATATGGTCCCCATAATTTGGTAATTGGGAGAGTGGCCGAAAGTTTGGACCCCTTAATGTTAATTTTATTTTTGCATGTTTCCCCATATCTGGTGAACTTTTGTAAGCGAATTGAAAAATTTTTGCAACAACTATAAAATTTGTTTATCCAAAGATATTTCCATGAAAAATATAACTTTTAGTAAATATTTATTCTATTTTATCATTTCTTTTATAATGGATAAAAAAATTTTGATTTCTAAGTTTTCGTATATATCGTTATAAAGAATGTAATTTTGCATGGCAATATGGAAAATTTGAGAGAAATCAGTCGAATAGTTCCTGAGAAATCGAATTTTAATAAAACCATCTTTTTAAGTAAAACAAATATCATCTGCACTAATAAATTAGCATTTTTGAGGTCACCCTCTTGAATCATTAAGAATCGAGTCCTAGAACGTGAAGATCCGATCATTAGATCAAAGAGCTATTCAGGGTGGTCCGAATTTAATTTTGAGCGCTATACATATAAAATGTATTTAGGGAGAAGATATTTCCTTTCATAATTAGAATGTCAAGACTGAATAACATGGCAAAAATTACTGTAATTTGTGAATTTTAAAATCTAATTTCTATTTTTGAAATGTACCTTTTCTTTAGGTAAACGGAAGAAAGATAGTAGAGAAAACAGCACTGAGAAAAAGCAACAAGAAAGAAGCGCCTCATGAAATAAACAACTGATTCAATTCTGGCAGTTTGGTCGAAATTTAACATAATTAAATATTTATTTGAATAAAATGTGATATTTTTATCACATTGATATATTTACGCTTATTATCCTGTAAAAAGAAATACTATTCTAGAGTAAAGTAAATCTAAAAATGAATAAATCTGAGGTAAACATATTAATACTCAAATTGAACTTTTAATGAATCTTTGAACATTAACAAAACTATATTTAAACTCCTAATGACTACTAATGAAAGCTTTCTACATGAATGCAAAGAATATATCCTTTTCACCCTATTAATAACTTCAACTTCAATAATGAAAGAAGTAATGCTGCTTTGTAGAAGATAAATTTCAAAGCATTGATTTGTTTTTGATGGTAAAAGCTACGGAGTTCGAACTTTATTCCAATTATTCGGAACAAACTCTATTTATCTCGAACTTTGAATACTTCTACAGCAAAGTCTGTAATTAACCTTGCGATTAATAATTTTTATTCAGAATTCTAAAAGATACCATTAACAAATCATTTATTCCAAAAGAAATTATTTGAATAGTTTGCTTGATATTTGTATATATTTTCATATTATGTGCTCTAAAGGAAAAAACAATCATTTAATATTTAACTTACTTTAATATTAAAAAGTATTAGTTTAATATCACTAACTAAAACTAATTATAATTTTTAGACCTATTTAGTATATTAGATTGTGTTATATATAACTTTCTGTGATAAACTATAGCGTTTTGAACTGTAATTAATAAATTATACAATCCTAAATTTGCAAAGTAATACAGATTTAAAGTAATACAGATTTACATACTGTAATCAGGATGTAATTTCCAAATTACATACTGTAATCAGGATGTAATTTCCAAATTACATCCTGATGAATTCGAAATAATACAGACCTTAATTTACTGCACAGTAATTTCGAAAAACAACAGATCTAAATCTACGGCCTAATAGGAGCGAAATCAAACACACCTAAATTTACATGATGAAATTCGAATAATAATAGATCTAAGCCCGCTGCATAATAAAATCGAAAAAGTAGAAGTTCTACTACATAATAAGCTCGATAGAATAAAAAGACAAATCTACATAATGAAGCTGGAAATAATACAAACCTGAATCTACATAATGAAGCACGAAGTGTAAGCCTAAATCGATAGCCTGATAAACTCGAAATGATACAAACCAAAATCTATGCAATAAAGCTCAAAATGTAGACCTAAATCAGTGGCCTATTAAACTCGAAATAATACTAATATAAATCTACCGCTTAATAAGTTTGAAATATTACGAAACTATATAAATCAACATAAAGCTCAAAATAATACAGATTTAAATTTATATCGCAATAAGCACGAAATAATGCAGACCTAAATTATATGCCTAATAAGCTCAAAATAATACAAAACTAAATCTACATAATGAAGATCGAAATATACATCTAAATCCACAGCCTGATCTAAATGATACAGATTTAAATCTGCATCTTAATAAATAATACAGTTCAAATAATACAGTTTTAATTCTATATCATAAGTAAGCTAGAAATAACACAAAACTGAAGTTACATAACAAAGCTCGAAATAATCCACAGCCTGATAAGTTCAAAATAATACAGAACTAAATCGACAGCCTAATTATTCGAAATAATACTGAACTGAATCCACAACTAATTTCTCGAAATAATACTGACCTAAATTCACAGGTTACAATTACTCGGAAAAAAATATATATCTAAATTCAAAGCCTAATAACTTGAAATAATATTGGCCTAAATCCACAGTTAATAATTACTCGAAGTAACACTGAACTAAATACACTGCCTAATTTCTCGAAATAACACTGAACTAAATCCACAGCCTAATTACTTGAAATAATACTGAACAAAATACGCAACTAATTTCTCGAAATAATACTGACCTAACTCCTCAGATTATAATTACTCAATAAAATATATGCTTAAATTCAATGCCTAATTGCTTGAAATAATGTTGGTCTAAATCCACACCTTATTATTACTCGAAATAACACTGAACTAAATGCTTTGCCTAATTACTCGAAATAATACTGGACTAAATCCACAGTCTTATTACTCAAAATAATACGGTATAAAATACACAACTAATTACTCGAAATAATACTGAACTAAATCCCCAACTTATTATTACTCGATATTATACATAACTAAATCCACAGCCTATTTATTCGACATAATACTGAACTAAATCGACTACGTAACTATTCAAACTATTGGCTTAAATCCACAGCCTATAATTACTCGATATAATACTAAACTGAAGTCACAGCCAAAGAAATTCAAAACACATTTAGTTTTTATCGAAGATTAATTATTAATATCTTAAAATTAAAAACTTGTTTGCTTGAAACATAAAAATACAAATAGATAAAGTAACTATTGATGAATCAAATAATTCTTTATCTATAATTTTTTTTCTCGTTATTTAGAATTATTTGAAGAATGTGTAAAATTAACATTTGACCATTTAATTCAAAACATTTTTTTTTCTGGAAGTTGAGCGTTTTCTTTATATATTAAGGTAGAAATTTGATTTTAATACGAATGTATTCATCTCCATGTTCTAATGACATTCTATTAGCATACTTTTAACGCTACGTCTAGAACAACCTTATGATTCCGGGGGGAAATTAAAGCTGAAAAATAGATAAATATTTCATTAATAACAAATTTACAACTCAATGAATATGGAACATTAATAAAAGATTGTTTAAGCTTCCTTTGTTATTCTGAGAACATTAAATATTTAATGAATGCTAATGAAAACTTTCCAAATAAATGCAAGATGGAATATATCATTTGACCTAATTAATAACTTTTTCGTTGGTAATAGAAGAATAATTCTGATTTATTCAAAATGCGAAACATTGATTTGTTTGTGGAGATAAAATCTACAAATATCATTTTTCGTAATTTATGTTAATTATTCGAAACAGCCTCTATCTATCTTGAATTTTCCTGCTACTCTAATTCGTTATTAAGCGAAATACGTAATTGATCTTGCAATTAATATTTAAAAGGAACTCATTAATTAATCGTTTGTTATGAACTAAATATCTTTTTTAAGATTTCTATTTGCGCTAGAATATATTTTTAATACTTTTTATAGTATTGTTTAATGTGAGGCTTTAAAATATTTCGTATTCGGTTAGTAATATGGTTATGGCAGCGTTTTTGCTTTTGTTAAAACTAAGGAAAGTTTAAAGGAAATGTCTAAACATAGTAACGCTTGTACTTAGATTATCATTTAAAAAAACGTGTAAAATATGCTCTTTAGTTGTTATGCATTACATTACATCCAGCACGCTCCCTTAAATTTAAAAGTAAATCGTGTCGGTGAAGAACGCACATTGGCTAAGTTAACGAGCATGCGCAATTACTTCAAAATTTACAAACAAAAGTCTGCGGGATGCAACGTAATAACTGTATAATCACAAGAATTTAAGGAAGACAGTGACGTAACTTAATGCTAGTTTTCAAAGAACAAACAAAAATTTTCTTGTAAACTTAACACGAAGCGTACCTTCACTCAATAAAATCATTCTTCTTAATTTAAAAATTAATCCTAACTATTCAAGACAATTAATGTACAAAAAAATAATTTTAAATAACTAGATATTTTATGAAATAATAAGCTTTATAAACTACAAAAACTGTACCTGATACTTTAATCAAGATATTTTATTCCAAATAAGCTTTATTTTTATAAAATTGAAAATGATTGATATTTAGACTGATTAGAAAATTTAATAACCTTTAAAATTAAAATGTTTGATAACTTAAACTTGCGGTCCATTTTAAAATCCAAACCGTTCTTTACAGCTAGAAAGCACATATAGTTTAGAACTATAACTTATCTTCAAATTAAGAAGCCCAAAATAAGGCTTTTTTTTTCCTTGGCGAAAGAGCTTCAAAAGAAAATCAAATTTTAGAGAATATCCACCAAGTGTGATAACCAACTTCGAATAGTTATGAAGTTGCATGATGTTCTCTAACTATGTTAGATACTGGGATTCTTGTTAATCTAAATAAAGACTAAATTGTCCGACCAAACATGATATTTTTTGTTTCTTTTCGTTAACTCTGTTTTTCGAAGCTTTCTCGCCAAGGAAAATAAAAGACCGTAGTTTAAGTACCTTACACATGAAGCAGTGCGATGATTTTAAACTATATATATGTTTTTATTTCATAACCGTCATTGAACAGCAGATTCAATTTTTGGGTTTACGACTACTAATGTTCAACTCCGTAACTTTGTACCTTTGAACACAATCCAGACGACAAGGTAACTCCTGGATCAAGCATTGGGAGAAATTTGCCTTCGTGGAGGAACTAACCCGCATTTGCGTTACATGGAGAGGAAAACCACTAAAACTTCTCACGATTAGCCTTACGGCAAGGATACTCTAACCCAGGGGTCCCCAACCCTATGCCCGCGGGCACCATGGCACCCGTCGATCGATCTAGGTGCGCCCACTGCTTGTGCCCAACGATAAAATATTTCAGTTTCAAATTGTATGCTATGCAAATACATACTGAGTTACTCTGGCTCAGTAAAGGTAAAGTACTTGATAGATTTCTACATTTAATTGGAGAAATAAAAAATTACCTTGCAGCCAAAAATCAAACATTTTTAGAACTAAGAGATCCTCTTTGGCCAGCAGATTTGTCTTTTAGAACGGACATAATGGAAAAACTAAATAATTTAAACTTGGAGCTGCAGGGAAAGATCAAACATAAAACAAAAATGATAGAGGCTATAAACTCATTCAGAGCTAAGCTAGTTTTGTGGATATCACAGTTGAAAATGAAGTCTCTTGTGCATTTTCCAAACATGAAAAAAATGATAGGTGACAGTGAAATTGACTTATCATCATTTGTCATCAACCTCCAATTGCTTCAAGATCAATTTAAAAAGCGCTTTCAACAATTTAATATTGAGCCTTTGATAACTTTTTTGTTAATCCTTTTACCAACCAAATAAACGTAACCGTAATGGCAACATACGTTTCAGAATTTCTTCAAGTAAAGCGAGAAGAATTGGATAGAAATTGTGGATCTTCGGAATGACATTATTCTCAAAACTATTGTATCACATGAGAAATTCTGGAATATAGTTGAAGGAATAAATTTCATTTTTAAAAAGAGCATCATATTCTCCCAATTATATAGCGCTTGCCAGCGAAATGCCATGCCAAACACCGCATTGACTGCATTTTATAAATAATTTTTATACTTCGTATGTTTTGAAAACAATTTAGTAATCATTTATTTTACACAAGAATATTAATACTAATTATATTCATATGCTAAATTAATTTTTAAAATAAAATTTTTTGTGCCCTATATGTAGTGTGTATTATTACCTTCTACCAACTATAAATTTATCTTGAAAAAATAAATGGTGCCCGCCATTCGACCGATATTCTGGTATTTGCTCTTAGGTACAAAAAGGTTGGGGACCCCTGCTCTAACCCATGATCCGTGTGCCACTGAGATATTTTACGTCAGTACTGTGGTCGGCGCAAGCTGGATGCGGAATTCGTATCGTCCAGCCATCGGAGGGATTCGAATCCGGTCACCTCATTGGAAGGCGAACTCTCTATTCCCTGAGCCATCGTCGCTCAAATATATATAAACTTGCCGTGAAGAATTATGTGGCCTTTAGAACAGACAAATAACTTAAATATTTTAAAAGTTAAAAAAAAACGTTTTGTTTTAAAAAATCGCCAATTTGGTAATAATTTTCCACCTAAATGAAAATTATAAAAATCATTGCTGTATTCTCAGTTCTTGCAAATTTTTATGAGCCTAGATAATGCAGCATTGGAGTAAGGTTTTATATATTGAAAAATTAGACTACAAACGCTTTTCATTTTCACTAAACTGTGACTTTTCCCCATATTCACGTTTTGCACCATTTTCAAAATAAGTGCGCTAGTTTTAGATGGGCTAAACTTGACCTAACAGTCATGAGTAACAGTTGCAAACTCACAACAGTTATAAAAACAGCATATTAATCACACAAAAACATCATTTCATATTACGACGGAGCCTTCAAAAAACAGCCTTAAACAAGCAAAAAAATTGAGTAAATTATGTTCTCTATTTACTTATTTAAGGAAGAAAATGATGTTACTTACAACGATAAAGGCTGGAAAAAAATTTTGTTTTTCTAGAAAATGTAATTTTAAAGTAAATGTGTGTTAGAAGTACTTGATATGGATGAAATATTAAATGTATGGCGTTATGAAAAGTTACAAAATTACGACAACAATTAGTTTTTATTCACTGCTGAAGTTTTACATAATTAGCTCTTTCAGCAGAAAAATAATTAAACAATACTTAAGTCGCAATGAAAAAAAAATCACAATTTGAAACAAATGACTTTTACATTTTTTCCTTAACTCTTGATTGTACACATAATTCATAATTAATGAAAATGTGCATTAATTTTGCAAAATAATTTCGAAGAAATACGAAAAGAAAAAAACAATTAGATATGTAATAATAGCTCTAACTTATCAGGCTGTAGAAAAAAAATTGTGTGATAGCTGTGACTAATAGAGTCTGAACAATTTACTTTTTTCTGTTAACTATTAAATATTTGGTAACAGCTTGTATTAATATCAAGAAACGGTTCATAATTGATTTTTTTGTCGCAGCTGTATTTTCGATATTGATCATTGCTGAATATTAGAGGTTTTATTAGAATTTTAGCTGACTTTGATTTAGAACTTAAAGACATTTTTTAACAACATTAATTTGAATATTTCCGTATCGATACCTATTGATGCCAACTATAATCGCCAAGACACCAATAGGTTTTTAAACTCCCAGAAATTTTTTTAAAAAAATTAACAAATACAAGGGTTTGCAAGGGGGTGGCTATGAGTTATACCCATCAATATGGTCATTTCTATGAATTGTTTCCCCCCTTAGTTTAGTTTGCAGTCTGATTCTCGCCGGGCTTTCATATGGAGAGCGCCAGGTACCCGTTACCACCAAAACAACACCATTGAACGACACCGTTACGGTGGTGCAGGATGGCTCGTTTGGGGAGGAATTATTCTTGGTTCCAGAACTGACCTGCATGTTCAGAGTGTAACGATGACAGGCCATATCTATAGGGATGTCATTCTGGAACAACATGTACGTTTGTTTCGGGGTGCCACGGGTGCTGAATTTCTGTTTATGGACGACAACGCCCGCACTCACCGTGCAAACATTGTAGACGAATGCCTTCAATCGGAGGATATTACCCGTATGGATTGGCCAGCATACTCACCGAACTTGAATCCAATAGAGCATGTGTGGGATATGCTTGGCTGACGAATTGCAGCCCGTCAACCCCCTCCCACCTGTCTATCGGACTTTCGGAGGGCATTGCTTGATGAGTGGTGTAATATTCCCCAAGATCAGATTGATAATTTGATACTCAGCATGCCTAGGCGTTGTACGGCCTGTATTGCATCGTCCGGGAAAAATACTCCGTATTAACCATCATACTAACCATGTTATACTGTTTTTTGTAAATAGGTTCTTTTTTTAAATTTGCTCCAGGGAGTAAAAATCGCACTTTTTATTAATTATGTCAAACATATAGCATATTTTTTGCTCTTTACCTTTTGTTTAATACATAGACTTTACAAATAAGTCAAATTTGTTTGGCTTGTGTCTCTTTCTGTGCCTGAACTTCATTATCCTCAATTTATGGACATGAGTGCATTTTAAAAAATATATAATTTCTCTTATAACAATATCTTATCTACCTTTAAAAAACGGCTCCCAATAAACACTATAATATCAGGATTACAATAAAAAATTCTCACACATAGGAAAAGTACTCTTTTGGTATCTAAAATAATATTTTTATGTCTAATATTTCGATGTTAGTAAATTTACTTCACTCAAAACTGATTGATTTTATGAAAAGAGGTAAATATTTTCTTCATTCCATAAAAATAAATTCATTCGACTAAAAAAAAAGGAATTAATTTTTAGTATTTTAACTCTTGTATCCTGATAATAATAGAGAACTTTTTTTAAAAGAACAAACTTTAGAAATTCAAAATATATTAAACGAAAAATATCAGGATTACAATGGAAACATTTCTTTCTTTAAAATCTGAGAGATAGAAGATTATTTTTCATTGTTTATCAGCTTTTATTTCTAACTTTTCCCCTGAAATCGCATCGTAAAATAACAAAGAAAAAAAAAGAATCCTTTTCTAAAACTATTTCTCCATACAAAAGAACCACGATTACATTTAAAGAAAAAGAAAAAAAAGCATCTAATCCTCTTTCGTTACAAAGCTTATTTTTTAAAAAAATAAAACAAAATAATGTTTAAAAAAAAGGGGGAATAATCCGAAGTATTCTATTTTCTTGTCGTTTCTGACAAACAGGAACTGGAACTAGTAAAGATTATCATTTTGATAAATAAACGCATCGCATATTAAAGTAATCAGCAACCAATGAAAAGTTTAAAAATAAAACACTGTAAACTGATATAATTCCGTTTTCCTATGTGTATTGTTTCTTTTTTAATTTTTAAATTGATTAAATAAAAATATATACAAAGCTCGATGGGGAAAATAATTGTTTAAAGACTATTATGTTGGGACTAGAGGAATAAAAGGGGAAAACAACTGGAATTAAATGCTTTAATTTATTTTGACTCTAATATTGTGAAAAAAAATATTCTACGTTTCTTAAAACAGCAGTTCCCAATTTTTTTTTTCAGCTAACAGAACCCTAAAGGATCGAACTTCTTTTGGCGGAATCCTAACTTATAAAAAAATTCATTAGCAGGTGTATATACTAACAAAAAAAAACACTACACATTAATTTGATGTGAAAAATTAAATTTTTGTTAATGTATATCTCAAAATTAGGCTTCATGTTAGTCAGTTGTTTTCTCGAGTCTGCAGCGGTTTTCAGTTTTTGACGTTTGCATAAATCAAATTGAATAAAACAAAATAAATTATGGTTTTTGAAAAAGAAATCGTATAAACTGTGAGAATGGTTATCGAAGAAAAGTAATCCTTTATTATTGAAATTGATTATTTTATTTTGAACTTTAAAGTTCGATGAGAAATACTGATGCAATCATTTGTAAATGCATATCGTTTTAGCAATTATTGTTGTTGGAAAAAATATCTCTCACAATTTGCTATTACTCTTAATTAATATATTACTTAAATAACTTTATAAAAATTACCTAAATATTAATATAAAATCGATTATAATATTTGTTGGATACAAACCTATTTTGTTTTATTTTATTTTATAATCGTCGTAGAACAGCTGATCCAATTTTGGGTTTATAACTACCGATGTTCAACTCTATAGCCTTGTAGTTTTGAACCCAATCCAGAAGACAAGGGAACTCCTGAATCAAGTATTGGGAAAAAGTTGCCTTCGTGGAGGACTTTTTGATGAAGCAAACACACATTTGCGTTAAATGGAGAGGAAAACCACGAAAACCTCGCACTGTTAGGCTGACAGCAAGGGGACTTTAGCTCATTATCCATCTACCACAGAGGATATTTTATGGTTCATGAGGATATTTCACTGTGGTCAGTGCAAGCCACGTACGGTACTCTAATCGACCACTCATCGCTGGGATTCGAATCCGGGTTACCTCAATAAAATGCTAGCGTCTATCCCCTGAGCCACCGCGACTCATACAAACCAATTACAGGTTCAAAAACTAATTACTTGTTAAAAAGAAATTTTAACTCACGGAAACCTGTGACCTTCCCACGGAACCCTAGGGTTCTGCAGAACACATTTTGGGAATCGCTGACTAAGAACATCATCGTTCTAAAAGTCAATATCTCATTAATTCTTCTACTAATTTATTATTAGATTTTCATTTAAAAGGGAAAAAGTTCAACCACCCCGTTTTATTTCAAATGAAGAATAAGGGGATCATTGTAGCTGAATCGACCTCTATACTCGTAGTGTTAAAAAGTACCATTTTTACGTAACATTTTCAAAGAATTTACAATATATACGGGAACACATTGGTTAGTTTTTAGTAATAATTGCACATCTTTATTAATTTAAAGAAAATTTATTATTTTTAGAAGATATTTGTCTGGCATTATGCGAGGAGTTTCGGAAGAAAAAAAAAGCATCACACAATTATTGCACCACTTTCTGCTCAAGTTGCAAATATCGACAGCCATCGGCGAGATAAGTCATTGAGTTATTTGTTGGCCTTAAAGTTAAAATGATTTGAAATGAATAATTTATCTGAAATTTTAGGCTATTACCCAAAATTTTGTAATGTGGCTTTTCACATTTTAATTACATTCCCATGCTCATGTATGATTCAATCTGGCTTTAGTCATGTTAATTCTATTTCAATAAAGCAGTGAAATAAATTAAATGACAAACTCTGAGGCAATTCGAACAAAACATTTATGGCCTATGCAAAAGGGCCTGAATAGCCTCGTTGGCAGGACGCTATGCTCGTGTTCGTGAGTTCGAATCCAGCCAGCTTTAGAATCCCCGTGTATTAAATGGTGACTGGTGCACGTTAAATTTGTCGGGATCACAAAGTCCTTCAAGTTCCCATAGCAAATCAATACCTTTCGGGGTACTGAATAGGAGATGGATCGTTCTATGGTTCAGGTCAAAATTATGATCTGTGGATGAATGAATGGATTATGATTGGGTCCGCCCTGTAAAATGGGCTATGACTGATGTGTGGCTGAAGTAGTATTCCTGACCGTAGATGGCGCCCCTGAAAAAACAAGAAACGCACCCACTGTCTAGAAAATTCACTTGATTTCAAGCAGTCTTGAATCAGGCTGATATTGGCAAGTGCCATAAGTAACAACAACAAGATATACAGGGTGTTTATAAAGTCCCGGACCCATTTTGATGTTTAATAACTCATAAAATAATAAAGATAGATTAAAATTAATAACATAAATGGTTAGATATACTCAAAAAGTTTCATGATCCTTGTCAATGAACTTCCACGCTTGTCCCCTTTGTCGCACAGAGAATATCGCCATCTACGATAGTCAACTTCAGTCGATAGTCAATTTCACGCCAGGTAGCGGCAAGCATGTCGGCATTCACAGAGGCTATTGCAATTTTCTGAAGCACATAATGTTCTCCGACGAAGCATCCTTTCATGTTTCTGGTATTGTTAATCGCCATAATGTGCGCATATGGGGATCTGAAAACCCCCATGAATACCGTGAGACACAAAGGGATTCCCCAAAGATGTGAGCTAATGCACGACCGAGTCATTGGGTCTTTCTTTTTTACAGAAAAGACGGTCTCATCAGTCGTATACTTAGACGTGTTGGAAAACTTCGTATTTCCACAACTAGAAGAGCTTCAGCCACATGTCTCTTTGCAACAAGGTGATGCACCACCTCATTGGGGTTTCATCGTTCGTAGTTCTTTGAATGACCATTTTACAGGAAGATTGATTGGGCGAGGAGGTCCAATTCCTTGGTCACCCAGTTCACCTGATATAACGCCACTGGACTTTTTTCTTTGAGGATTTATAAAGGACAATGTTTACAGGAGGATCGTGTCGAACATTGATTACCTAAAAGCCAGAATCACAACCGCAATAGCCTCTGTGGATGCCGACATGCTTGCCGCTACCTGGCGTGAAATTGATTATCGACTTGATATTCTCCGTGCGACGAAGGGGGCACACTTGGAAGTTCATTGACAAGGGTCATGAAACTATTTGAGTATATCTAACCAATTATGTTATTAATTTTAATCTATCTTTATTATTTTATGAGTTATTAAACATCAAAATGGGTCCGAGACTTTATAAACACCCTGTATATAATTGATTTGTCTAGGATAATTGATTTGTGTTGATTGATTTGTGTTTGTCTAGGATAATTGATTTGTGTTGAAATTCTATTTTTTTTTTTAAATAATAATTTTAAAAGAAATAGGTACATTTTTTCTTTCTTTTTTATCGTTACCTATAGAGGAAATCTATAAGAAAATTATTTAACTTTTGGGATTGGATGATCGAAAAAGTTTGACGGCTCCTGCTTTAAGCCATTAACTATTCAAATCTAATACAGACCTAAAAATAGAAGTATATAATTCTAAGACAAAAAGAACACGAAACATCTATTTTATAAATCGAATAAAATTGAATTGAATAACCGTTAGCTCCCGAATCAGATAATCAACTTATTCTTTAAAAAATGACCTTTTCACGAGTTGTTATTGTTCTGAATTATCCAATAAAACCAAACGATGCAAATATTTTCAATGGGGATTACAAATCCTCTAGGTATTTGTAAGTAAGTAAATGTTGTTATTGTGTTTTATTTTATTTTTTAAATTAAACGAGTAATTTGATTAAAGGCAAAGCTCTTTAACACAGAAAATAAATATAGAGAAAGCTAGTATGAGGTTAATTCTTGCATATTAAATCGCAATGAATTCATCGAAAATGTAAATTATAATTTTTCTGTCCTCGTGAAATGTTTGTTTTTCTAGAATTCTTAACAAAAGAAGGGAGAAATTTAAATCCAGGATTCTTTTCCATTCAAAATGCTATGAAATACGTCGAACATTCATATTAAAGTAAGGTACTCAATTCGTATGTATTAATGATCCAATTTTGACAAAAAGCGTTTACTATTACAATTATTAGAAGCAAAAATGTTCGAGAATAATTCTTGTTTATCCAAGTCATAGACTATTCGGAACAAGTACAGATCCAAATAGAAAGAAATATGTACGGTATCCCGTGATGCATTGCAAATAGACAAAACGAATGAAGAACATATATTAGAAGATCGAATAAAATTAAATTAAATGGTAAGATCCCAGACTTGGTAATAAACTGATTCTCAAAGAAATATCCTTTTCTCTCTTTTGTTGTGTTCTTTACAATTCAATAAAACTAAACAAAAATACTATTTTGAATTGGGATTTAGAAATCCTGTGATAATTTCACGATAAACTATTAAATTCCGATGGTTATTAAATTTGAAAGAAAATGCTTGATATTCTTTTATGGAGGCAAAACGGAATAGAATCTCTTTTAAAAAAAATAAAAAAAATAAAATTTAAAAAAAAAAAAGAAAAACCTTGGAAAATATTTGTAAATAAATAGAAAAATATTTGTAAACAAATGTGGCTCATTAAATTTGAAAAAAAAAATCTGTTCGATGTTTTTTTTTCTTACCTGTATGTAGGTGAAACAATCGAAATATAATCTCTTCATAAAAAATAAAAAAATATATAAAAAAGAAGGAACATCTAAAAAAACATTGAAAAAATATTTGCAAATAAATCGAAAAATAATATGTATCTATATTCTTATTCGAGAGAAATCCTAATTCCTGAGAAATCGAATGCATGGAGAATTATCGTACCTTAAATTCTTGAAAAATGCATTATTGCACCTTAAAACGTCGAAATTTCACAGAAATACGAGTAGAAATATGACGCAAATTCTCGCATCTGAAATAAATTCATAGTTGAAATAAATTTATAGAAAATAATCAGATAAGGGTAGTTCTTACCCTTAAATCGTAATAAATCTACAGAAAATGTTTATGTGAAGATAATACTAGCACATAAAATCACAATTAATTCATAAAAAAAATTTTATCATTATTTTCCTGTCCTCAGGAAAAAATAGTTTTTCTAGAATCCTGAAAGGGGGGGGGGGAGGTGTTGTACACTAGGGTGCACTGCAAGCTCTTTACTGTCTATACTTCTGGGTTACTGTTTCCGGTATATTTTGAAGTGATTTGGCTCACAACGGGATCATTGTGTTTTGAGATTCTCTTGAGTAGTATTCTTGTATACGTGCGTTCACTACCTGATTTATTATTTGTATTTTAAAAAAGAATTGTCATTTGAAGACCTAATTTCATTTCAAGACGCAAGAAATATCATTTAAAAAAATCGCTATAAAACACTTCTTGTCACCAATATACTAACTTCAAAATTTAAATCTAAATGATAATATATGAAATGAACTTAATTTCGCTGCTCGAACATTATGCTAACACTCAGGGGCGTACGCAAGGGGGGGGGTTAGGGGCTTAAACCCCCCCTTGAGCTCAGACAAAGTGAATTTACAAAATAATACAGACAAAAATAAAAATTTTAGTAGAAATTATGCGGGTTATTATTTTTTAAGACTATATATTTTTATTTGCCTTATGCCTACTTTTTTTTTCTCACGGTATTTCTCAGAATACTGATAAAACATTTACTATAATAGGGTTGTATTTTTGAAACCAAATTCACGTGATACTGTTACGGGCGAGCTCCGATCACTGGCTCTTTTCTGACCTGCCAGTCGCGATAGTTTTCGAGACTGGCTGGCATTCGCGAGGTCTGGAATCCTAGACGTTCTGTCGTCTTTGAGACAATTCGAGAATTTTGTAGATGCGGTTTAAAAAAATTATATGAAAGGGGGTTACATTTATTTTCGATTTTAGTCAGACTAAGAGTTATCTCTGCCGCTTGTCCTTCGGAGTTTGTTTCTAAATCTGTTTTGTTTTGGAGACTCTGTGCTCGTTGAAGTTATTCATTCCAGCTCGAAACTTTGAGATCGTAGCTTAGTGGATATTTCTGTGCCAATATATATGTATATATTTTTGCTGTTCTTGGATCTTTAGGATGTCTAAACGCAAGAATTTAACAATTTTTAATTACTTTGAGAAAAAATCACGACCTGAAATTAGTGAGGTGACAGCATCTAGTACCAATGTAAGTTTTTCGGTTGAACAGAAATGTGATACTTCCGTTGAAGAAAACGTTTCTAGCGTAACAGAATCTGATGAATGTGAAAGCGGCCCTCAAAGTGTTACTTCCCACCCATATGACATTGGACTTTTTTCAGAAGATAATACATGCGAGGATAAAAAACTGGATATACTTAAAAATGTTTGGGAACCCAATCCAGCATTTGTTTTTCCTGAAAAAGGAAAAAGAAAATTGAAATTTCAGTACAAATGGCTTTATCGCTGGAAATGGCTTGCATATTCAGAGGTTAAGGGTGGTGCTTTTTGCAAATTTTGTGTACTTTTCGCCCCAAGTGGTGCCGGTTCTGGAAAGCAACCTTCAGGCCAACTGTGCAATGTAAAATTTGACAACTGGAAAAATGCTGTAGAGCGATTTTCTGAACACGAGAAATGTCTTTATCACAAAAAATCGATCGAAACTGCTGGGACATTAAACGATATTTTATTTGGAAAGATGAAACCTGTGGATGAACAAGTTGACAGTGCAGCAAGCAGAAGAAAATTAGAAAATAGAAAAAACATTACTCCAATCATTGAAACCATCCTATTTTGTGGAAATCAAGGTCTCGCTCTAAGAGGACATAAGGATTCGGGAATAATTGCTGAACAACCAGGTGAAGAGAACGACGGAAATTTTCGGGCATTGCTTCGTTTCCGGAGTAAGAACGATTCGACTCTTAAGAACATTTTAGAGTCAAGCAGAAAAAATGCTCAGTATACCAGCCCTCGATTTCAGAACGAAGTTATTGAGGTTTGAAATATTTTAATCCTGCAAAAACTAGTCAGCAAGATTAATGATGCAACTTGCTTTTCCATTCTTGCAGATGAAACAAATGATATTGCAGGTATAGAGCAATTATCGTTATGCGTTCGATATGTCGATAAAGAAAATTTTAACATCACCGAACAGTTTTTGCAATTCATTCCGGTGCATGACTTAACCGGAAAAGCAATAGCAACAACAATATTAGACCAATTACAGTCTATGAAAGTTGATATAAAAAAGTTACGTGGACAGGGGTACGATGGTGCTGCATAAATGAGTGGAAAAATTAATGGTGTACAAGCCCACGTAAGAAGTATTGTCCCATCAGCACTCTATGTACATTGCTCTGCTCATAGCCTCAATTTGGCTGTATCAAATGCATGCGAAATAACTGGCATTAGAAATTGCTTAGGGACAATTAAAACATTATACGACTTTTTAAATACGCCAAAAAGACAGTATGTCCTATCTTCAGCAATAGAGGAGATGGAAACCAGCTCTAAGAGGGAGAAAATTAAACAGCTATGTGCAACCCGTTGGATGGAAAGATACGACTCAGTAACCGCTGTGGTGGAACTTTTCGAGCCTATCGCCGAAACACTACAAAAAATATCAGAATGGAAGGATAAGGAATCAGCTACCCAGGCTAATTCTTTACTGTGCACAGTATCTAATTGCCAGTTCGTAATATCTCTTTTGTGCATTTACAAAGTTTTCACCATAACAATCCATCTCTGTAGATACCTACAAAAAACAAGCATGGATTTGATAGAGGCAGTGAGTCTTGCAGAAGATGTCATTAAAGATCTAAAATTAATGCGTGAAAATGCCACTGAAACATTCTCTGAAATATTCAGCTCTTCTTCTCAAGCATTGGATCTTCCACTTCCATGCAAATCCCTAGAATAACAGGAAGACAGAAAAATCACGATAATTTTCCCTCATCGACACCGGAAACATATTTCAGAGTTAGTGTTTTTATTCCATTCATAGAAAATTTTATAACAGAATTAAACTTAAGATTTGTATCGCATCGTGATATTTTGAAAGGATTTCAGTGTCTTCTACCTGCCGATCCTTTCATTTGCCAACCTTCAAACAAAAAGGCTTTTGAAGCATTAGTGGAATTTTACGCTGGAGATTTGGATACCTGTAAAGAAAGCCTTAAGTCTGAACTAAAACTCTGGTATAAAAGATTAAAAAGGATTAGTGAAGACGGAGGTAGTGTTCCAAAAACTGCGGCGGATGCTCTTGGAATGTGCAATAAAGATATAACACCAAACATTTTCAAACTCCTAGAAATATTGGTCATTCTACCTGTTTCAACGAGTGCAAACGAAAGATCCTTTTCGACTTTGCGCCGTTTGAAGACTTATTTACGCAACTCAACGGGAAATAATAGAATGAATGGATTGGCGCTCTTAAGCATTCATAGAAAATTTACCCCAGCTGTCGAAGACATTTTAAACGAACTTGCAAAAAAAAACCCGTCGTTTGGATATTACAGTATAAATCAATAAATTTTTAGCGTGTTTGTATACTGGTTTAATTCCCTATTTGTTGGTAAGTCATTTTTTAGTTAAATTCATTGGTTTTCTATGGAATATTCACATTTATATGGTTATTATTTAGGTAGCTGTTACAGTATGAGTAGTTTTTTCTGGCTTGATTTATTCCTACTTTTTAATAAAAATAAAATATTTTACCTCTTATAAAAAAAATTATATTCTTAAACTTAAAAAATAAAAACAAAATTTAACTAAACAATGTTGTCGAAATAAAAAGTCAAAATTGTCTAGCTGTCTAAATTAGGGAAGTAATAGTGCTTTATTACATACTCGAATTTCTTTTAGTAATTTCTGAAAATTATGAACCCTTGAAAAGATTCTGCGTACGCCACTGCTAACACTAACGTATAATGGTGTACGGCTTGCAACAAGAACAAACAGTTATAAACAAGTAAAAAGGAGCCAAATCAGGACTGCCGAAAAAACGAGTTCTTTCTAAATCTAGCAATCATGTCAACTTCTTTAACAATACATTCATTAATATCTAAAACGAATTTTCACTTCAAACTCACCAGAATTACTTAATATCATTAATGTCTTATGAAATAAAGCAGATGTGAGTACAGAAATTATATAATTTACTTATTTTATTCAAAACAAAATTATCTGTTTGAAAATATAGCCTCTCAGAATAAGCTGTAGTAAGCAGCTCTATACTTTCTAACCGGAAGTAGAGCAGATCAAAAGCTCAAGATTGCTGCTGTTGACATTTATTTTGAAGACATTATCCAGAGGGAAAGAAACCGGTGTCTACGGTTCCTTGCACTTCAAATTGTTATGCGAGTTGGAGTGCCAAAATTCGAAAAGTCACATTCATACTAGAAACTAGATTCTTACATATTAAGAGCAAAATCCGAACTTGACAAAACGGATTCATTATTATACTTATTTGAAGCAAAACTATTTTAGATTAATTCTTGTTTGCCAATGCCATGAACTGTTTTAGAACAAATACAGACCCAAAATAAAATATGGTATATTTCAATAATGCATTGCAAGTAAACAAAAAGTACACAAAACATCCGTTAGAAGATCGAATAAAATTAAACTAAATCGAAAGCTCCCAATCAATGCACTCGATGAATTCATGGAAAATTCGAAAAGGGGGACTTTCTTGCATCTTAAATCGTGATGAATTCATAAAAAATGTGAACATGAAGAGAATTCATAGAGAATAAATTCATAGAAAATGTTGATCATTTTTCTTTCCACCCGAAAAAAAAAACAGTTTTTCCAGAATACTAAAATGTCGAAGAGATAAAGGAGAGAAATCGAAGTCAGTTACTTTTTCTAATTGAAAATGTTCTAAAATGAATCGAACATTCATATTACTGTCAGAAACTAAACTCTTGTATATTAAGAGCGATGATTCAAAGTACACCAAAAGCATTCATTATTATACTCATTAGAAGCAAACCTATTCGAGATTAATCCTTGTTTGTCCGAACCATTGACTATTCAGAACAAATACAAACCTGAAAGGAAGGAAATCTGAATGAGTATATTCCCGTGATGCATTGCAAGTAGACAAAAAGAACACGGAACATCCATTAGAAGATCGAATAGAATTGAATTAAATCGTAAGCTCTCAGACCAGATAATAAACTGATTCTCAAAGAAATAGCCTTTTCACTCTTTTGTAGTGTTCTAAACTATCCAATAAAACTAAGCGATGCAACTATTTTCAGTTGGGAATTCGAAATCCTTGAGTTATGTATGCATTCCCATATTTTTATCGTTCTTTATTTCATTTTATTTTTTTAAGAAACCGAGCAATTTGATTTTAGAATGAAGATTTGTTCCTTTTTTTTTCAAACAAAGGGTGTATAAATTATTACTATAGACCTCCTTTCCCCCATAAAATATTGGCATAAAAGATTTTCTTTACTTATTTTAATAGACTCGGCGTTGGCGAAAAGTAATGGCTGGATAAAACGAAATAAATGTATTATGTTTACTATAAAAATGAAGTAGTTTGGCACAAATTTGTTTCATCGCGTTTTTAAATGATAATGAGACTGGGGAAGAGATGCATTTTTTTTTTTTTAAGATTATTAACTTGATTTAATCCTTTCCTACTAAAAAAGAAATTGGGTTTCTTAGAAAGGCGATAGATTGGATATTTATCGAAGATTAGGGGAGAATTTAGAATATTTATGTGTAAACTAATGGCGGTGGTAATAAGGAATGTTCTAGTTTTATCTTATATCCGATTTGGAAAAAAAAACAAGGAAATGTGATATTACTGCTGTCGATAGAACGTAATGATCGGATAATATTTCATATCTTTACAGATAAGTGTGAATGAAGATTTCAAGGATTGATTAAATCAATCATTCATATTAATATTCAGCATGAATGCATATTAAGAGCTTATTTCAATACAATGACGAGCCACGGATGTGAATAATGATAAACGACAAGCAAAGTAATTATGTGCTGCAAAAATTTTAATAAAAATCTGTTTATTAGGAAACAGTGATTAACATAATTTTATAACAATATTTATTTATAATATTCGCGAACACAATGAACTATAGAGGGCGCTGTTATTTGAGGCGAATCACTGCTAGCTGAACAACAAACTCAGTAGGAGATTTCTCTCTCATACTCTGTGGCTTATTGAATTTGCTCTCATACTCTGTGGCCTGTGGCTTATTGAATTTGAAAAAAAATGTGTTTGATATTTTTTTTCATACGCAGGCGAAAACTTAATAGAATCTCTTTTTTTTCTTTTTTAAAAAAAGAAGAAATGTCTAAATAACATTGGAAAAATATTTGTATATAAATAGGAAAATATTTGTAAATAAATGTGGCTTGTTAAATTTAAAAAAAAAAATGTGTTTGATATTTCTTTCTTATGCAGGTAAAAACGAAATAGAATATTTTTTCTAAAAAAAAGAAGGAACATCTGAATAACATTGGAAAAATATTTGTAAAGAAGTAGAACAATAAAATGTATATATATTCTTATTCGATAAAAAACCTAATCCTTGAGAAATCGCTCTACTAAATTTGAAGAGTTGAAATACGAAGAGTCTATTTAAACTTTACATCCCATAATTTTCTGAATCAAATTACTTCAAAAAAAGTATACAGTAATGTACACAAATGTATACAGTAATGTACATAATGCAAATTGTTCATTAAATATGTAAAGTATACGTTACATATGCAAAGTATACAGAAACACGTTATGTTATATCATTTAATTCTGAAGAATAAGTTTTTTGACAAATTTCTTCAAACAATTTAAATTATCTATAAAAAAAATCATTATTTATTAACTAAAAAACATAAAATAAAAAATGCAGGCAATAAAAAAATGATTCTACAAATTCCTCACATTGAAAGGAAAAACTTTCATATCGAGTTGATTTTTGTTTCTCTTAATTAAGTTCTTCTTGTTGTTGTTTCTAATAGCACTTGCCACACGGTCAAGCCTGCTTGGTAAGACCGAGTAAATTTAAGGTAGAGAGTGCGTTTCTTATTTTTCAGTGGCTCCATCTATGGCCAAGAATTCGACTTCTGCCACACCATACGTCGCACCCGTTTATAGGGCGGACCCATTCATACATCCATTCACTCATCCACAGATCGTAATTCTGACCTGAATCAGAGAACGATCGGTCTCCAATCCAGTACCCCCAGAGGTATTGATTTGTTATGGGAACATGAAGGACTTTTACGACTCGACAATTTAAGTTCCTAATCAGACGTAGAAAACCAGTTTCAACAGAACTATCATCAAATTAGAAAGAAAAAAAATTTACAAATGAGCAACCAGACTTTTAATAAACAGGGTTAACTCAAAGGAATGATCGGAATTTTTAAACACTGGGATGGCGCAAATGAATAACAAGATTTTAAAATACAAGATTAGCAAAAATTAGTGACCAGATTTTCAAAATCAATATTTTCGAAAGTATTACACACATTACAATAAGTAATACTCAAAATTGGAGAGCAAATATACTTTTTTTAATGTTAGAAATATTCGGGGTGTGATCCTTTTGTTACACAGCATTCAAGTAATCTGTAATCAAGTTCGTACAAAACATTTTGGAGTTTATTAATGGTGCCTAAAACTGCACAAATGTGTTTTTTTAAGCTCACGTAGGGTCTTTGGTGACATGCCATGGAAAGAAATCACATGGCATAAAGTCCGGTGATCAAGGTGGCCATGCGATTAACTGCAAACTCATTCCTCACCAGCATGCCTAAGATGCTTTTATAAAACCTTGGTGCCGAAAACACAACAAGAACTTAAAAACGCATTTACTCAGCATTAGGAACCTTAAGCAGTGTATATAAACGAATTATATTACAGTTAAGATGTTTGTCAGGTAAAAAAATATAATTGAGCGTCAAACATTAGTGGCTGAAAAAAACGTAGATATTTTTTCTTTAATTTTTGTACATCATTTATTGTAATATGTGTAATAATTTCAAAAATATTATTTTTTTGAAATTTAGCCATTCATTCAGGCTAATTAGTCATGATTTTATATTGGATTAATTTGTTGATAATTTGAAATTTCTATTCAACAAATATCTGTGCTAAAGCCTTTACTCTAAATAAGGAGGGGGGAAATCAACTGAATAAGTTTTTTTGCCAGCAAAGAACAAAAAAATTTGCTCGTGTAATCATGCTGCCAGAGAGTTGGCAAAAGGTATTGTGTGTGATTGGACAATATATGATTCATTAAAATATTTATCACTCTAAAAAAATCATCTTTCATTTTTATTTTTAAAAAAGAAACGAAAATACTTTCCGAACTACCCAATATTTTGAAGGAACAATATACTTGTGGGGAGAGTGGTTATCGATAATGTCAACCTTCATCTATGAAAAAGTACCCCACCACAGAATCGCGTTAACATGCCCTATATACTAATGAATTGGAATTGTATTTTTTGTAGTGGTACAGTAGGGGAGAGTGGGGTCAATTGTAACAGGGTACGATTGTAACAGAGCAAAAATTTCGAGTGTCGTGTTCTAGATTTGGTTCCTAGGTGGTGCACAAGGTGTATTTAACAAATCTACATGTACACCCCTGATGGCAACCATTTTTATGTACTTTTGAAAGAGTTACATCACAAAAGATATTTTCACGTCACGCAAGTACTTTTTTTGGTATTAGAATATTTTATTGTAACAAAGTAATTTTGTTCAAACAAATAAAAATTAGTAACCGAATATGTAAGTGGACACCTTAATTAACATTTCAATAAAAAAAAAGATTAGTTTTGCTAATTAACTAGCATTGTTTTTAACAAATGAAGCTGAAATGGCGTCTTGGGGACAATTGTAACAATAAGTAAAGGGACGATTGTAACAGCTGAAAATAAATAATCTTATGTTTACAAACCATTACTTAACTCTTTAAGAACCACCAATAGTTTCTTATAGCATTTATATTATGCTGCATGTGCATTATTTTATTTGTCACCTTTCACAGCATAAATTAAAATTTTTAACCCCTTAAAGTTAAAAGTTTAACCCTTTAGGTCTCTGCTCATTATTATTTTTACTCCTAAAATATCACTACTATTTTGATCAATAATAAAATATATCACGACTATGATAATATGTATAATTAACTATGTTTTAGTTGAATTTATGAACTGTTACAATTGACCCCGTAAGTGGGGACAATTGTAACAAGTGCACGACTGTCAAAAAATTTTAATAACTAATATAATAATATTTAAAATCAGGTATTTAATTTTTTTTCTAGTAGAGGATAGTCTACTTTACTCGTCTGTCAATTAATACTAATAATATATTGGATTTTTTGTTAGTAAAAAATAGTTAAGTAAAAAATGTTACAATTGACACCACTCTCCCCTACTCCCCCACCAGAATTATAACTGCGATAGAATTCGACGAACGGATACCACTAGTTGATCCATTGCTTTTTGTGAGATGACGGGAGAGCTGTATTGAGATCACCGTATTTTTTGAGTGCTGAACTTGAGAGCTGTATTAAGTTCACGGTCATGGTCTCTCCTGTGTTGCCATTAGCAGTCGAGTGGGTACAGGTCGAAGTTGTGTGCATTCGAGATTGAGTAGCAGCAGCGCGAGGAGGTGGATAATGTCGCAGAGAGAAGTAGCAAGTCAACTGTTCAATGTGGTAGAAGTAGACGTGTTCAAATCGAAGTGGGAGTTTCTGACAAGGCAGGCATGTTCACATCACGTCCGCAAGTCACCAATGGGGGGAGAGTTGTTATCGACAATGTCAACCTTCATCTATGAAAAGGTACACCCCACCATAGAATCGAGTTAACATGTCTTATATACTAGTGAATTGGAATCATATTTATTGTAGTGGTAGATACACTACATACTTATTAAAATTAGAAACGCTGTTTAATGCACAGAAAAACTTTATTTACTCAAATCCAATAAAGTTTTAACTGCTATTTCAAAACGTCAAAGATGTAAAACATAAAAGAGAAAAAGAAAATAATGGATGTTTTTACATTTTTGTAGATTATTTTTATTGGTTTTCAGCGCATTCCTTATTTTGCAACACGACTATTTTTCACTCAATTTCACTTGATTTTTTTCCAACCCACACATTACTTGATTTTTTCCATCTCCCCTTTTACTCCAGATCCTTAGAATACCGATTAACAAATCACAACATCGTAAAAGCTAATCCCCAATCATACTTTAGTTTAAAATGTTTCCCGAACGAAAAGTATTAAGAATAAAGACCCTCGTACCACTTGGAGAAAAAAAATCCGGAAAAAAATATGTTAACCCCTTAATTTGCAAGATTCCCATAATGTCGAATAAACGGTCAGGAAATAAAAGGATCAGTAAAATTCATTCCTTGGGGGTGGGGAGGAACTGTAAAATCTTTATAGGGAGCCCTTGTTTTAAATTGAGTGGATTTCAAATTTGAGGCCTTTTTTATGTCTAACAAAAGAATATATTTTTATTATAGAATTCAATAATCTGTTGGCTTAGGTGTTTGTGATTTCCTAAAAAACATACGATTATGAGTAATAATAAGAATTTGACAAACATTTTATTTTCTATAAATTTCAAACAAAAAGCAATTCTCGAAAATAGGCAGTACAAAATGACAAAGTAAAGTTAATTTTTTTATACCAATTTTCAATAAGTCAAAGAACTTCAAAACACTTACTAGGTATTTTATAAAATGTATTTGTAATATATCTAGAAGATATCTTTGATTGTTTTTTTTTCCTTTATTTATTTTAGTTCTTTGCTACACATTCTTTTGTGTTGTCCGAGAGAAATGTCCGATCTGTTACTGTCGCTTCTGTTACCATAAATAATCATTTTTAAAATTACTCAGCAGATGATACTAACACTTTACTATATTGCTTTCATAATTCAGTATGTGAGAATTATGATTTTAAAAAAGAAACTTACGATGAAAACTAGGGCCGGAATAGTCTGGTCGGTAGGGCGCTGGGTCCATGTTCCAGTTCGAGGGTTCGAACCCCGCCAGTCGAAGATTCCCCGTGTAGTAAAGTGACTGATGTACGTTAAATCTGTCGAGTCGGTACTGGATTGGAGATCGATCGTTCTCTGATTCAGGTCAAAATTACGATCTGTGGATGAATGAATGGGTCCGCCCTATAAAGGGAAAAGACATATGGCTGTGGCAGAAGTCGATTTTTGGCCATAGATGGAGCCACTGGAAACCAAGAACAATCGCACCCCCTCTGCCTAAACAGGCATACTTCAACAACAACACGATGAAAGCTTTTTTTTTTTAAAGATTTTTTTTCTGTTTAATGATAAATTAAAAGATCACAAATCTAAATTTTAGTTAAATCTTGATATTAACTATAATAAAACACGTGCAAGATAATAACAAGAACCAATGTTAAAATCCCCATCAATCACTAATTTTAGTACTCTTTTTAACACGTTGATTGCCGCGTCACCTATATTCGTGGGACAGCAAAGTTTCTGATATGCCCGGGTCACCCATATTGGAGTGACGTTTATTTGACTACTTGCGAAGGATATTCGCATGTATTTGAAAAGATATTTCACAGGAAGTAATAAAACTATTGAATTGTTATAAAAGTAACACAAAAATGATTTGTAAAGAAAATTATTGAGAGCCTCGTAAAAGCTTTCTTGTTCACTGCTATTTGACTCACTCAGAAATAAATTTTCCATTTTTCTTTTCGAACTTTCAACGAATTAGGGTAAAGATTTTAAGTTATTTTCTTCTTTACTCGGAAAAGATTCAAACCGATCGTGCAAAGTGGCGAGATGCGAAGCAACGGACACAAATAAACAGACATGATATACCATGGAAACAAACGGAGCGAGATATTATTCTTGTGACCACCAGAGTCTCGCATTTCTAAAATATCGGGAGTACTTAGAATACGCTTCGTACAGCGGTACTCGTGGCCTGAAGGAGATTTCAATGTAAACGCGTGCTGCAGTCAACGTGTTAAAACGCTTGAGTTTCAAAAATGCCTTAAATTTGAAAATCACCCAATTGCTGATTTGGATAGCCCAGAAAAAATGTACTCCAAGCAGACAACTCTTTGCCTTTAGATTTATAAATCGCACTGTAATTGCAAAATGAAACTGTTTAAAATCGAAATATCAGCAGAAAGGCATGCATGTCGAAAAATAAAATAAAAATGATATTGTTTGATACTTAGAAAAACCTTACAAATTATACTAAACTAGATTCTCATTCCCAACACCGAAGGCATGGGTAGGGTTGGGTATAAATGATATCGTAACATTTTTTTTTTCTTCTTCGATTCGACAGCCCTTGGTGAGTCCCTGCCCTTAAGAATCTTATTTCAGACTTTTTATACAAAATAGCAGTACACGCTTTTCTAAGGCATCTGGCTGCCTCAAATTTGGTCTTGTTTCTTCTTCAATTGCCTATTAGCCTGGCATTGAATTTTTTTTTTTTAGTGGTCCAGTCTTTATACACCCGTATGACAAGGACTGTAAATTTAATTATTTGCAGTTTGAATCATAACACTTTATAATTAAGCAAGAAGAAACTTTCAAAAAAAGTTTTCAGGTTCAGAACCTTAAAACTTAGTTTCTTTAAAGTCAAGTATTGAAAGATTACCATTTGAAAGAAAAAAGATTCTATGTAGAAACAATTTTTCTTTTTAATAATGATAAAAAAAGAACTTTTTAAGTACATGATCGTGCCATTAATATGTAAATTGCACACTCATATTAAATGAATATTTTAGCAAAGAACGAATATAACATTTTGTCTTCCCATGAATTAGAATCTCTTAAAAGAGCTTCTAAGAAAAAAATAAATAAATAAAACTCCATGAAAGTTACAATTTATTTTAGCTTCATTCAATTCTGTTTTCTCTTCACAAATAGTTTTCCAATTTCCCGATGGCTGGGCAAATTTTTCGTCTTATAAATATGCTTGGAGCAGTTTTGTTGTCACATTTTTCACAAATATGGAGCACAGTTTATTCACAAAGTGCAATTTATTTTTGCTATAATGTCGCATATTTTGTCAGCAAGATATATTTTGTTCCATGCTAAATCCTCGAAGCTTTATGTCACTTCTAATTCGCGGATCTTTTTTTTTCCCTTACCATAAAGCAATTTTTTTTCCCTTTCACAAAATACGTAAATAAATTAATATTCTTTTGGTAGAAGTACTTCGACAAAAGATTAATAAAATATGAGACTCTTAAAGCAAAATGAAAAATTGTTTTGATTGCTCTCAAAAGCATTGTTTTCATCAAAAACTTTATGTTTTATTTTATTTTACCAAATAGTTTTAACACCTATTATCATTGGCCGGGAGAGCCTGGTCGGTAGGGCGCTGGGCCCATGTCCGAGAGTTCGTGGGTTCGAACCCAGCCGGCCGAAGACCGTGTAGTAAAGGGTGACTGATGCACGTTAAATCTGTCGAGTCGCAAAGTCCTCCATGTTCCCATAACAAATCAATACCTCTGGGGGTACTGGATTGGAGTTCGATCGTTCTCGAATTCAGGTCAAAATTAAGATCTTTGGATGAATGAATGGGTGTATGAATGGGTCCGCCCTATAAACGGGTGTGACGTATGGGTAAGGCAGAAGTCGAATTCTTGGCCGTAGATGGCGCCACTGGATAAGAAGCACAATCGCACCCCTCTGCCGAAACAGACATACTCGTATGCCTGTTTTCATTAAAAAACGCACATTTTGATACTACATATTTATATTCATATCTGTCGCTATACTAATAATACTTCTACACATAAGATTTCGTAATACAGCTTATGAATAATGAAAGAATAGAACAATTGAGGAAAGAAAGCGTCTCAGTACATCAGTAATGATATGAATCACTTAATAGGCGAATCTGTGAATTGACGAATCGGGATAGAAGCGGATATGTAAACAGGAGAATCTGTGAACAGGTGAATCTCTGAATTGGCTAATCTCCAAGCGGAATTGCGAACCGATGAATCAATGAATAGGGGAGATGTTGAATAGGTTAATCAGGGAATATGCGAATCAAGGAATTGGCAAAGCACTGAATAGGCGAATTAGGAAACTGGCTAATTTGAGAACAGGCGAATCTGAAGCACCTTCAGCAGGCGACTTTCAATGACTGGCGACTCAAAGAATAGTCAAATCAGGAAATTTTCGAATCTGTGAATTGTCGAATCTATGAATTGGGAACTGCTGTGGCTCAGGGGATAGAGCCTTCGTCTCCCAATAAGATAACCCAAACTCGAATCCCAAGTGTCGCTGATTTATATGGATTCTGCTCCCGGCTCGCACCGACCACAGTGGTGACGTAACATATCCTCAGTAGAAGACGGATCCTGGGTTAGAGTCCCCCTGCCACCGGGTTAACCGTAGATGGTCTTCTGGGTTTTCCTCACCACATAACGCAAGTATGGGTTAGTTTCATAAAAAAAAGTTCTCCACGGAGGCTAAATTGTCCCAATGCCTGATCCAGAAGTTCCCTTTTCTTCTGGGTTGAGTTCAAAATTTCAAGGATACAGATTTGATCATTGATAGTCATAAACTCAGAATTGGGTCTGATGCTCAATGCCGGCTTTATATAAAAAGAAATTTAAAAATCTGTAAATTTGTGAATTGGTGAATTGACGAATTAGTAAATCTAAAAATATCTATAAATCTATAACTTGCAGGTCAGCAGTCAACGGTCATAGTATTTTTTTTTAAAATTTTATACAATAATTTTTTATTAAAAAGTAACATAATAACATTTAAAAGTAAAATTTTTTTAAAAAGTCAATATAAGTTTAAAAAAATTACTAGCCTTGGTATTACTCTAAAGCAGCTAATATTTTTGCTTCATGTTCTGTTACCTTTCAAAGAAGAATGTTAAGCAGCTAACTCTTAATTACTAAACTTGTTTTGAGGTCTGATTCCGGAATTTAGTTAATAGTTACCACTAATTAATTAACATATTTGAGTACTCTTTGAAAAGTTTAAGATTGAGTTTTTGGGATTTTAATGGGTGAAATTCCTGCCATTAGAGCTAAAGCAATTCAGCTTGATTTTTTTTTATTTATTTATTTACTGAACAATCTGTAACATAAAATATATATTACACTTAATTTGCGATTCGTAAATGAATATTCTCACATTTTTTTTTTCTTTTACAATTCTTGTTCATTAAGACTCATGGTATTTTCTTAATAATTAAATCGAAAAAAAAAAGTTGTACACTAAATACACTTCATATAGTTACATAAATAGTTATACACTTCAAAAAAATAGTTATACACTAAATACACTTCATATAGTTATATAAATAGTTATACGCTTCAAAAAAATAGTTATACACTAAATACACTTCTTATAGTTATATAAATAGTTATACACCAAAATATAATTTTAAATGACTTACGAGTTTCCTTTGAAAACATCTTCAACCCAAGGAACATAACTTACGATTATTTTTTATTTACTTTTGCGAATTCTTATTGTGCGTACAAAACATACGCAAACAATACATTACCATAGCATCATTATTTATTTTCACAAATTCTAGCTTTGTATACAAAACATACGATAACAATACGCCTTTTTCGTGAAAGTATAACAAATTTTTGCAATTAAGTACTTGTAGGTAGTAACATATTAATATGGTCCATTATATACTGATGCATATATCTGCAGATTTGAATGATTATTTACTTATTTTTATTTATTAATTTTTGTTTATTTATTTATAGTTGCACATACATATGCAGGCTTGTGAAATAAAAAGAATGACTTTGACCACACATTACACTTTGGTGGCCTGCCAGACCGAGTAACCTCACCATTTTACCAAATGCCTGTGTCGTGGAGGAAGCGGGTTCGAGTCCCACATAAACCTGGTATTATCTTAGTGATTTAATTCCCTAACTTGTTCTGTCTGTTCGTAATCTTGACTAGGGAGCCACAGATCGTAAAACACGGTTCCCTGTAGATGATCAAACATCACTGGCTGTGGTCAGTAAGCGGGAAACCACTTTGATCAGCCTGTGTTGGGACCGAAGGTGCGCAATATCAGTCCTCGTTAAACTGTTCTACTTTAAAGTGCTCGACTTCGCTTGCAGGTCGTCGGCTGACTGCTATCGGTAAGCAGGTGGGTGACTACTTTGATCATACTGCGGAAATGTGCGGTTTCGGTCCTCGTTAAACTCTTCTTCCAGAAAATGCTCAACGATGCGTGCTGGTCATAGGGCTACCAAAGAAGAGGAGTCATCACCTCCACAGAGAATTAAAATTGTGATGGTGTGCCGTCAGATCATCCTTCGTCGCCAATAACCCACTGTGCAGCTCAAGAGTGACATAAATAAAGTACTACTACTACTAAACTTGACACGGGCTGACAACCCACAGTTCGTACTGAGCCCACACGTATGCGTACGTATACAATAAAATAAAATAAACATATACTTCATCAAGTTGAAAAACAGATAACATAAATTAGAGAAGGAAAACACAAGATACATCTAGGGTTACAGCTGGATTCGAACTCGCTACTTTCTCGCATCAGGAATTTTTAAGCGAAAGAACAATGTCAAGCAGATCTCGCACGTAAAGGTACTCTTCTACAGCAAACAAATTTCTGGCAGAGTTTAGTGCGTTGAGGAAATGCTAAGCAAGCATAAAGAAAAAGTCATCTTTGAACTAACAAGAATTTTTATTAAGAAATAAAAATCATAACTAAACTTAAACATCATAAAAGATTATAAAAGAAAACAATCCTCGAGAGTAATTTATTCCCCATAACATGAAGTAACTAAATTCACTCCATACAATCATGAAAATCACCAAATCTAATCTTGATTTGTCATATATATACAAGCATATTTATCATCCAATCAAGAAAATAACACTTGCATAATGAGGCTAGAAAACGTAACACTCAAAATTAATAATATGCAAATTCTGTCTTTAAATTATTTTTAAATGTTTGAACTCCCTCTTTCAGTGGTTTTTCGATCTCGTGATCTCTGACTCACAGTTCTTCTTACTCGAACCTTGTTCTTTGAAATTCATAGTCTGACACAAATGATTCTGGGTTGTCCTTTTACTCGAAAAAGCTGTTCTGGAAACAAGCTTTGAAGTCGAGATTCAAAGTACAAATACAAGATAGGATTAAATCCAAGACCTGGAGTAGTGAAGATCTTGCTAATATACCCGGTTGCCCAAGACGTGAGGCAGTGGCATTGTTCCGGCTGGTTACGGGACACGACTGCATGAGTGAACATCTCCATACAATTGGTTCTTTTGACTCCCCTCTTTGTTCATTATGCGATGTGGGAGAACCTCTGAATAGAGCTCATCTGCGTCGAGGCGACTCTGATTAGTGTGGTGGGGTAAGTCTTCTCCTTTCATTGGCTTGATTCTCTGAGACGTTTTCAGACTGCACGCTCTCCGATCTCGTCTTAGTAGTTCGAAATCCGCTTTAATATTCCCCACGTTTTAAAAGTTATAAAAGTTTACAAAGTTATAAAAATTAAAAAAGTCCACATACAGTTGAGTGGCTGATGCAGAGATAGGAGATTACTATCACCATCTAATTTTTGATCCAAATTGTGGCAGGGTAAAGCCCCAAAAGCCATTATTTTCTTCTATACAACATTAAAATATGACTACTAAACCATCGCCAACAGCTTATTGGTGTTGCTCTAGTGTGACGTCAGCAACAAAACCAAAACACTTTTAGAGTGTAAAATATATATTTTGTTTTAGTTTGTTTTTACAAATAGAGTAACTTTTATTTAAAAATTACTTCCATTTCGAGCAGAGATGCTTTAAGTTGCGGATAGAATGTTCACTTTTCATTGCAGTGTTCCTGATTCGTATCCCAACAAGAGCATTTCGGTTTGTTTAGAAAATAAGACTAAAGTAAAATGTTCTTAATGGTATGTGGATCATTAGTTAGAATCCTATTGAAATGTTTTTATGATTTTCCTCTCCTTGTAACGTAAATGAGGATAAGTATTGCTCAAAAAGTTCCCCGTGAAGGAGACTTTGATCCAATGTTTGATCCGGAATTATCTTGTCCTTTGGGTCCCGTAGAAGAAGAAAAAAAAACGAATAAAACTTCTACAAAAAATATATGAATTGAACACTAAAAGCGATTAGTGCCAGTAGAATCTGCTGTTCAGTACATATAATAAATAATTATTTTTTTTCTTATAGTAATTTTTTATACTTGATTTAAAAATTATATGACAGAAAATAACATTGCGTGAATCCAGAAACAGAATTCCTTTGTGAAAACGGATAAAAAAACAAGTAAATAAAATTTTTGAAAAAGAAACAATTTCAAAACAGAAAAACACTTTTGAAATATAAATATCCGTGTTATATCTATCACATTCAAGTGACAAAATTCGAAAAATAGCAACGCTAATAATATCGCATTCAAAATATTTCTACATAGCAATCGAATTTTACAATATCCGTCAATAAAGCGAATTTTCATTCCTTTTACTTTCTTAATCAATTGATCAACTAAACAATTATTTTTTCACAATTTGGATATAACCCCTTCTCTATCAATATTAATTAGTTTTGAGTATCCAGCCACATTCATATCATCTTATCTTGAACATAAGAGGGGATCTACTCTCTATGATTTCAAAGAGTCGGTCTTGGTTAACTGACAGTAGATCACGGAACTATCGCTATTTCTCGTCGCATCTCAAAGATCGAATACGCCTTTCGTTGATAATGTGTCACGCAGCTAACTCTGACGATTCGATATGGTTACAGTTAAACTTTATTTTTTACGAGAAAAAGTTTTCCGGACTAATGAAATACAAAGATAAGAAATTAATTAAGAACAACTGATACAGTTCGGGAAATTATATCTATTATGGTTCTTAAGGTTATTGTCTAATGTACTAGGAACTGTTTTAATTTCATAGTTTCTATTTAAAAAATATATATATATTTATAGATTTCATAGAATTTTCACATTTCGGCTGATCCGAATCTATTCCTTACTAATGTGTTTTACTTTATTCAAAAATAAGAGTTTAAAATGATATTTTTAGAAAGCGATTTCGAAAAGCTGACATCTAGCATTATCGTTTTCTTATTTCTTTTGAGAAAACGATGTTTTTATAGTGTATTCTTTTTCTCACAGCAAGTTTTTATTTTTGATTTCAATAAGGCATATACGAAATGATTTTATGCCTCACAAATTTTGTTACAACCATAGATTACGCAATATTTTATAACGCTGTGCAATATTTGAAAGCTAATTAATTGCATTTATATTAGCCAGAACGATCTTTTAAAATTTTAAATCGAAGAAATTTTGAGTGACTTGTGAAAAAGATAATGTTTATCAATCGTTTCTAAATCTCAATATAACACAAATTTAAATAAGACTTCATTAAATTACTGAGTTAAAATAATTTATTTTTACCTATTTTTACACAGTTTTAACCATTTTTTCTACAGCATGAAAAACGTTTTATAACAATTGGTTTTTTTTTAGACAATGTACTTGTTTGGTAGTTTTATCAGAATATTTTATAATATATATATATTTCTAAAACATTAACTATTAAATTTTTTCATTAAATATATAGTTAACCTTCTCCAGAAATCTTTAATGACCGCAGATTACGGAAATCTATACTTTTATTTTGTTAATTTAGTTTTTACATTTATTTCCAAAAAAGGAATAAACATAAATTAGAAACACATTTTTCCTCAAGTAGAGTCCATAAATACCATTTTTCTTACAATTAAAAAGGTAGGTTTAAGTTTTTATTTACATACATTTAAGTAATGTTCCCACAACGAGTTTTGTATCATTAATTTAAATTAAACCCGTCCGTTATAGTAAAGAAACAAGTATTTTTTGTCACTAAGTCGTTGCCATTAATAATTTAAATTAATCTAAATAAAAAGAGAGTAAGGCACAAACTTAATTGAAAATAATGATTTCTTAGTAAGTTTTTAATAATTATAAATTGAAATGTTTCCTCAAACTATGGAACATTAATTTGAAAAGGAATGAGTGGAGGAAAAAATTGTGTGTGTATGTTCTTTTATAAATGATTTCAAAGGAGACTTTTTTTTCTTAAATTCCAAGTTCTTAACTGCTCTTTATTTCTTTAATGTTCTTAGTAAAGTAGAAAATATAAAGGCTTTTTATCTATCATTTTGTATAGCACAACAAAAATTTAGAACATAATTTATCCTTTCTAAACAGTATTCAAAACTTTTCCAAAAATTTGCAATAAAATGATGGCTTAAAACCCATCATGTTTTCATTTTGCGATAAAATCCCGAATAAAAGAAATTATATTTTTATTTCTCTATTAAATCACGAATAAAAATCAGAAATATTTTTGACATAGGTACAATGAAGCATATCAAAATTTTTAGCATTATTATGAAAAGATAAATTTGCGAATTTTATAGAATACTTGTTACCGGTGATAAAAATGTTATTGATTTTTATTTGGGATTTTATAGCAGAATAAAAATATAATTACTTTTAACCGTCTTTTTTCAACAAAATAAAAATATGATGGATTTTATCCGTAATTGTACAGCAATTGTACGAAAAAGTTTTTAGGGCAATTGTGAAAGAATAACTCCTAAAATATTTCTAAAACATTAAAAAAAATTAAAATGTTTTAATTTTATAAAACTTTTCAACATATTTTATTTTTTTAGATACAATCGGAAAATTAATCAAAATCCTATGAACATAACTTTTAATTTAATAATCAAATTTTTAAGTACTTTTTATCCATCATTTCGTATGTGCTTAGTAACAAGCTTAGTAAAAAAATTTCGCATTATTATAAAATGAGTTTGAGAAACATATCGAGTATTTGTAACTTGTGTCGAAATTATTACACATTTTTAATTCGCGATTTTCCGTCATTTTTTATCGAAATATGTTGGTTTTTTTATCCGTCATTGTAATGCAATTTTTTATAAAAGTCTTCAGTAGTATTATGAAAGAATAATTCTTAAATTTAAATAATATTAAGAAATTTTTTAGATGTTTAATTTTATTGAACCTTTTGATTATATTTTATTTATTTAGATATAACCCGAAACTTAAACCGCAACCAGTTAATATTTTTTTATTTTTAACAATTAGATTTCCACGTACCATTATAGTTTGTTTTCTTATTATAATTTTTTTCTAATAAACGTACACCATTAATAATTTCTTTATATTGTAACCGGATTTCCTCGAACTAGGACTTAATAGTTCAATAGAAATTAACTAGGGGGCTCCGCCCCCTGCTCGCTACGCTCGCCAACCCCCAGAACTGCTTCGCAGTTCCATTGCATATTGCTTCGCAATCTTATAAAAACATTTTAACAAATTTAAATTTTAAAATAAAAATGCCAGATAATGAAATCAATTACTTAATGAAATTTATACGCTTCTCTGCCCCCTTCACAATTTGATTATCTTTTCTTCATGTAGCTGAGAAATTTGGAGCTGTAGCAGAGAATATATCTCAATAAGAAATGCTTTCCCGTTTAGAATTCCGCCATTCATTTCTCTGACGTCTGCCAGAGATATTTCGACGCCTGATAGCAGGCATTTTATTTAGGCAGCAGGCACTAAATAAATAAAAATAGAACTAAATAACTAAGATATCGTTTTAAATCTCAAATCAAAATAATTGCTTGTAGAAAGTTTGTTTTGGTTTGAATATTCGCACGCTTGTTTAGGTTTGAATATTCGCACGATGCCATTGCCATTCTATTGTAACGAAACAAAAAATTTATCATGAGACTAAAAATTTATCAAAGGAACTAAAGATATTGAATTCTTTTTTTAAGAAATTCAGTTCCGTTTTTTTTTATCCACTCTTATTTTTATTTATCAATCTATTAATTCAGAAATGCTTTAAATCAAACGATGCTTACGGAAACAATGCTTATGCGAACCACCCGAAAAATGATTTGCTGAATTCTCATTGGTTGAAACTAAATTATTAATTTTATTAATTAATTAAAGGAAATTTTCATAATTTAGGACCTTATTGCACATCTACATAACAATACCTTTAAAACGACACCTTATTTGTTTAATTCTGTTGCGTAGTTTGGGAGTTTTTAGCGAGACAAAATATTGCTAGCCTATTAATATATAGATTTGTGCAGGCTATATATTTCAAGTTACGAAATCACACATGAAAACTCATTTACTACTGAAACAATTTCTCACAACTATTTTTAAAAAACAGCACAGTCTTTGCAACACGTTATTATCGATTCGCGATCGCAACGAACTACAGGGGGCGTTGTTGTATGAGACTAATACCTGCGATTTCTATATGAACAGTCATTCAGTTACTCAAGAGACGTCGCTAATGTAGCACGTAGCATTGCAACGTTCCTTCTTTATTGTGGCTAATTAAATTTAAAAAAGAAAAATGCTTGATATTCTTTCTTATGCAAACGAAAACAAAATGGTATCTCTTTTTATTAGAGAAGGAATATCCAAAACACATCGGAAAAATATTTGTACATTAACAGAAAAAAATATGTATATTCTTATAAGAGTTAAAACCTAATGCCCGAGAAATAGTTTGACTAAATTTAATGATATAACATGAAAGGCCCATTTAAACTTTACATTCTATAGTTTTAAGAATCATATTACTTCAAAAATTAAAATGAACAAAAAGTATACATAAGCCTCATAATTTAATGAAATTTAATTTTGTAAACAAAGTTTTTTGACAACAATTTTTATCAAAACATTTCAAGTTTCAATAAAAATCATTATTTAGAAACTAAGAAACGTAAAATAAAGAATGCTGACGAAACAAAAACAAAGAAACAATACTTTTTTCTCGCCATTTTTAGTGCTACGAAAATTCGTCTTTGGGATTTGCCAAAAACAAAACAAGATGCAATTTTATTTTTTCAGGAGGGAAATATTTTACCGAAAAAACGAAAATGTGCCAATTCCCACAACATAAAACTTTATCTTGGTAAACGTACGTTTTGGAAATGTTATTTCATTTAGAATCTTATTTACCAGAGTTCATATGGCGATATGATTGTTTTCAATCTATGCTAAACTCTATATCGGCTCATTTTCCACTGAAATCCGATTGACTATTTTGATTTTAAATAAAGTGTTTTATTTTATGATTTGTCGCAATGATTTTAAGTGTAGATTAGCGGCACTTAAAAACCGCCAAATCTGTAGCGGCGGTGGCGTTAATACGTATGTACCGAATTTTTATTCCATACTTTTCTGAATCATATTACTTCAAACATTAGAATATACAAGAAGTATACATAAACACATAATGTTATACCATTTAATTTTTCAAAAAAAGTATTTTGAGAACAATTTTTATCAAAAAATTATAAACTAAAAAACGGAAAATAAAGAATTCTTAGGATAAAAAAACGATTTTAAAAATTCTTTACATTGAAATAAAAACTTTCATATTGTTTCTTTTTTTATTATTCTTATAGTTCTTAATCAGACGTAAAAAACCATTCTGTAGAGAACCATCATCAAATGAAAAAAAAATATTTACAAGCAAATTTTTTATTGTAAAAATCATTGCACTTACCTGATTTATAATTCCCCGAGAATTCCAAAATGATAAGTTCCTTGTTTGAAAACTTTATTCTCAAATAATAGATACATAGTTTATCCCTTCATTACTTTTAGATAACATACTACACAGCAAAATTTTATAATTGATATTAATTTGAATATGTAGCTTAAAACAGAATAGCTGAATTCTAGTTGAACTTATTCTTTCAAAACTAAAAAATACTTACCAAGAAAACGATTAAAATTAATTAAGAATCAGCACAAATGGCACTATTTCAAGTAACTTGGATAATTTTTTATTGTCGTTTTCCGAATTATATGGATACAGAAATATATACTATTCTATAACGAAGAAGAATATGCTATAACTATTACAATTCTGTATGTTCTGAATTCATATTTATTCACTGGAATGACGAAAGCAATGTTGACTTCACTTTAACTCGTAATGAATTGAAGACAGAAGAAATGCATTTTACCTTAATACACACATCTGTAACAGTATCCGAAATCGGAAGTCATCAGTTGCAAGCTTGTTGATAATAGAAATTAAAAATTATTGAGGAATTTTTCTTCAAATGTTTGGCGTGTTCTGTTCCTGAAAGATTTACTAATATTCTGGAGATTTTTTTCAAGTTCTTCGGCCTTTTCCTTAGGGAAATTTTGTTTCTTATTAGCTGCTAAAAAATGGCGTCTGATTCTGTCAATGATTTCGATGGAACTAAATGAAAACGTGATAAATTAATGTCTGATATTTACAGGCTCCCGCTAGACGGCGTACTCGAGCGTTGCGATCGCGAATTGGGAAAATGAGTATTGTTTTAGGTTTTCATGTCCGCACACTTTTCAACTTTATCTACTGAATCAACTTTGACGCCATAATAACAACAAAAGTGTTGCACAAGTCCCAAAAAAATCAGATTAACATAAGCATTGCTAAAAACAATAATATCTATTAGGAAAATCTGTGTTGTTTTTGGTTTTTCATGTCCGCACGCTTTACAAATTCATCGACTGGATCAACTTTGTCACAGCAAAAGAGTTAAAAAAATCAGATTAACATAAGCATTGCTAAAAAACAGCGCAAGATCAAATAAAAAAAAGCAGAAGATAATTTTGGAACTTCTTTGAATTGTTTTCCAGACTGAGTTTTTTCTTTTTCTTTTCATTAGAGGGCGTTTTTAATATTTTTACAAGATAATAATTCAAAGTATTTTATGTTCTTTTTATGATTAATTTACTCATAATTATTGCCTGGACAGCAATTTTAGAATTAAATATGAATACTGAAGAAGAGAAGGAATTTTGTGAAGTCTTAAGAAACGTATATTAGCTGGTATTGAAAACCAATCCAGCCCGGTTCGAATCTCACTCAGGGCATGGATGTTTCTCTCTCTCTCTCTGTTGTGTGAATGTGGCTCACCCTATAAACGGGTATCTGTGGTGTAGGGGCGGAGTTATCGACCATGCTAACCTTCATCTATCAAAAGGTACCTCGTGATTGAATCAAGTTAGCGTGTCTTATATACCAGTGAATTGATGTTTAATATTCGTAGTGGTAGTTACGTCACAGTGACAGTATGGCGTGAGTAATGTTGCTCGCCTCCGTGACTTAGGTTCACAGGTGCCCACTGGGTAACTATAAATGAGAAACACTTATGGCATCTTCCTAGGCGAAGAACAAAAGTTCAATACCTGCCATAAAAAAAATTATTTAAATGTATTATTTATAAAATAATGCATATTTTGATATAAAAATAATTATTTCACTTCATAGAAAATTAGAAATATTACTTTCATAAAATGTAACTGCTGCCATTATCAATTTAAAGGAAAAAAAGAATGTTTACCTGTAACAGTCTCACATTTCCTAGTAAGTTTTTTTTTAATTTCCTAGTAAGAATTACAAGTCATGTAAAGTCATTTATTTTATTAATTACTTGCTCAGTAAAATCTGTGAATAGAGATTAATTATCTTGTGGAAATCTTAAACTGGAAATATCATCCGAAATGGATAGGTTAGTTTCATTTAAAATATTTATCTAGATTTCAATCATATATCGACATAAAATTCTCTGATAATATCCTCCAAAATGGATAGATTAATTTAATTTAAAATATTTGTCTAAATTCTGATCATTTATCAACGTAAGAAAATCCATTAAAAATAGCATCCGAAGATTTTAAGTAGATATTCAAATATCTACATAAAATCTAAGTCAGACGGAACAAGACAACTTGATCGTTAGAATAGGAACAAAGTATAACAAGGCATATACAATTTAACACACGCGTCACGAAATTAGGCAATTTATTCTAAATTGGCTAGATTTTCCTCGAGAGAAGTTGTTAATTATTTTCGCCTAATGAAGCTTTAAATCTTCGTTAATCAGAGGCTAATTACCTCAAAGGAACATTCAAAGCTGTGAATTAGGATTTGTCTAATGAAAATGCATTGGAAGAAATTAACGAAGAGATGTGTTCTTAAGAATGGAGAAAGGGATAAATAAAGATTGAAACGTTGGAAATTATAAAATATTACCATATCAACTTAAAGAAAGAATAAAAATGCCTGCAACGTAACAAGAAAATATAAAGCTTTAATTCTTATTCGTGCGCATAATCTGAGCTTAAAAGTTATTTCGGAATAAAATAACCATGTATAATAGCTCGTGTTTTTTTTTAATTTTTTTTTACGATATTTAAGGGAAGAACCTATTGGAAGAATGTATTGAAATAGTAAAGGGTTAAGGAATAAATAAAGATTGATTCATTGAAAACTACAAAACTATATTATATCAGGTAGCGAAAAAAATAATAATAATTTCTGTAATGTAGTAGAAAAAAATATAAGCATTCAATTCTTATGTTTTAATTCTTTATTAAAAAGCTATAATAGAAAAAAATCTCTAAAAAACTCGTTATTTTTTTATTACTATATTTAATGGAAGAATGTATTAAAGTAGTATAAGATTAAGGAATAAATAAAATGGAATCGTTGAAAATTACAAAATTATATCAGATTAAGAAAAAACTAATAATTTCTGTAATGGAGGAAATATATAAACCTTCAATTCATATTTGTGGATTTTATCTTTACTTAAAAGTTACTTTAGAAAAAAAATTCTGGGAATAATTAAGAACTCAAGTTTTTTACAATATTTTATTGAAGACCTCAGTAGAATGTTTTAAAGTATATAATCAAAGAATAAAAAAACGTTTGAATATGCAAATTACAAAATATTAGTACATCAGCTTAAGAATTATAAATCTTCTAATACTGATTTAAAGTGTTCGTGTAAATGGTTTTTATAAAAAATCATTTTTTAAAAAAATAGATTTAGTTTTTTGCAAAGAGTCTATCCATTTATTTTTTAACATCCCTTTTAAATTGTAAAAATGTCCTAAAAAAATACGTTAAGAAGAAAATCCTGCAGTTAATCAATATTTTCAGCTTTCAACAATTTCGCCATATAAACGTTCATAGCTTACACGAAATATTATATATGATTTCTTTACTAAAACTTCTCACGTTCCTTTTTTTTACCTTCTTTTTTCTTAATGAATTCTTTAACTTTTTTGAAGACTCGCTTGTAAAAACAGTAGGAGCTTCTGCCAAGATACTTAATTTGTCCCCTTAAATTTTCATTAAATGCTTTGAAATAACTTCTTATCTCTTTTTCTATAAGAAAAAGTAATTCTTATTCGAGAGGAGTTAGAACTCAAGTTCACCCAGAGAGCGCAATAAATCCGGTTAAAGAAGACATATATATTTTGTAATTTCTTTTCCTGCCGATGTAACAAGAGCAATCCTTTTAAGCGCTTTCTTAATTTCCGAAAAACCCACGCGAATACTTTTTTTTCCCCTTCAAGATTTCACGCTAATCTAAGAATGGACTAAAGACATTATTTTTTCACTTCACTTCTTTTCTTACAACACTTTTTTAAAGGCATCTCACTTGCTGATTGCATTCCAAACTAAAGTATATACACCGATCATTTTACTTAGATAGTAACCCACTGTTTATGATTCTTCAGGGTGTTTTTCCCATGAATGTTTAAAGTCATTCGTGGCACCGAGCTTTTCGCTCCCTCTTTCCACTTTACGAATGCAAACGATAAATTTCGAATGTTATTTTTACCCCATCATACTGCCTCCAGAACACTTTAAATGAATCATAGAAAAATGTCCGCTTTGATTCATTGCCATTATTTTTTATATTCCCTTTTCTTCCCCATTCAAACTTCCTAACTATGAAAAAGATATGTTTTGACCTTTACTTGAAACCCAATAACGCTGAAGCGCGATAGAATTATATCACTTTTCCCTTGTTAACAGTACTTCCGGGATTTTGCAAAAAGAAAAGCATTTGATAGTTACTGAAAATGTTAAATTGGTTAGTTTCAAAGTAATTTATTGCTCTGTCAAGACGTTTATGAGTATAAAATATTATTTGAATTAACTTCAAGAATTCTTCATAGAAATAAATTATAGCGTTAATAAAAATGTCGTTTGCAATATCTTATAAATGACAGTTGTGATTATCGTTTGAAAAAATGAATTTTTACACAAATTTCAACAACAAAAAATTTTTAAAGTAAAAATAAATGTCATATTCATAATGATTTTTATAATTTTAAACAATAATTGGGTATAATATTAAAAAAACACAACTACTTCCACTTAGTAGGAATAACATTTACCATGACGCAATGCTAAATTCTATGCCACTATCCACATAAATGCCACTATCCACATAAATCAATTATTAATCAAAAATCGAATATCAATTACTTTTCTTTATCTATATACATAATAATAAACGCGGCTGTGTGTGTGTCTGTAATGACAATATATCGCCCCAGAAGCCTCGCCCAGGCACGAAACTCGGCACATAATTGTGTTTTGACATAATGAAGAAGTATTTTTTTTCTTTTTCAAAAATTTGGATTAGTTTCTTAGTTATCAGTCATTTTGTAAGAAAATCTATGCTTTTTCGTCTTCAAAGAGCCATATTCAAGAAACTATTAAAAAATGCATATACTTTTCTCCACTCTTATAAATGTATGCTAATGCGAACCTTACAATTGAAATATTAATTTTCGACAACTTAAACCAATAATATACGAAGGAATTAATAATTTAATTGTAAGGTTCGCATTAGTTTACATTTATCAAAGTGGATAAAACTTTAACTTTTGTACTAAAAATGTGGCAACATATTAGATACGTAAATAGAACGCTACGCTTTGATATATTTATCGCTGTTCATAATTGTTATAATAAGTTTTTCTTCTTCTTTCCACGCTCTTTTTTTTTTCTTAAGCGAAGACGATAAGGGAAAATTATACTTGAGGATGCCCCTTGGCGAAATTGGTGACTTATGTTTGGCGCTATTCCTGTTTGCGCGGAACACCGTGGTAACAGAAATAACGGCCAAAACATAATGATATTTTAAAAAACATTGGAAAATTTCAACAAAACATCGGATAAAGCTTGCAATGAACCCAATAAAAGCAAAATTAATAAATCCAATAAAAAGGATTTTGAATCGAAGCAAAAATTAATGGAGTAGGTGCAGAAAGAAAAGGAAAAAAAACAACTCACTTCTTCATTAAGCTTGAATATACTCAGATTTAGGTGCACAGAATTATCTAATAACAATTAGATACTGTCTAAATTTATCGTGAATAGAATCTGTGTACCTCCATCGTCACATAAATTCGGCGAAATATGAATCGAAAATGGCGTTTGTGGTACCGAACTGGTGATGACATTTTTTTATAAAGTCCCTTTTTATGACTGCCAACATACCTTCGATTTTATTGACCAGAAGTAAAAGTAACCTTACCAGCCGGTATCTAACGAAGAACTAATGGACCTCTGAAATTACGTATACCGTTGAACATTAATAACGCTAAAATCTAAACCGTTGAGAATCACGATTGGGTTTCAACATCGCCCAGCTTGGCGATCAACCGCGATCACAACTTGGCGAGAATCAAGGGGCACCCTCAAATATAGTCTACCCGACGTTAATTTTTGTAGCGATATAGAAATAGAAATTGATACCATAAAAAAATTATAGAGAAATAGATACCATAAAAAATTAATTCGTTTTCGTGTTCTTTTCATGTATTTAAAGCAACTTTTGTATGCTTTTACAATTTCTGAGGCCTTCTTTTAAGAAAAAAAAACAAGTCTCCACCTGATAGTTATATTATAGGTTAGGTTACCATAGCAAAGTTACATCTTCAAACATCCTCAAGAGCTATAACACATCTGCAGCAGAACTGGATATGAAGACAAAATTGCAGGACAGGAACACTTTAATTGTCCACTAATCTTCAGATTTCCTGCTATGTTTTAAAAAAACTTTATTTGTGGAAACCTTTAGCGTGGCGGACAGCTGGCCGCCTTAGGCGGCTAGTAATGCAATAAAATCTGGCGAGCAGCTATTTAAACGATCAAACACTTCGTTTGTTTATTTGTGGCTTGAAGTTAGGCTCGCAGAAAATGCCGTTCATGGGTTAAATTTAGTAGGAATAACACAACCTGTGACGTAGGCTATAGTATACCCAATTACCTTAGTTGCCAATTTAAGAAACTGCTGGCATTTAAAATAATAATAATAGTTACAATATATATTTTAAGACACTAAGAATTCTTTGTTCACACAATTTTTTTTCCAACTTATATGATAGTCTTCTTACATCTTACAAAAATAAGATTTTTAAAAATACTTTTTCAAACTTAGTTCAGATTTTTTAATTTTAATAATTTATAATATTTTAAACATAAGGAATATTACCTAAAGAATTTTATTCAAAATATACGCATACAAAGTATCTAAGTCGATAAAACCAGTACTCCCCCACTTTCTCATCGCCGAGGACCGGTTAACGATTGATAACTTCACGCTGAGGGGGAGGGGAGAGGCACAATTTTAATTTAATTTTATTTAAAAATGTCTCCAAATTTAATTCAATTACTTGTGCAGTATTGGTGCAGCCTTAAGCGACATCTCTCAACATCCGGTTAACCTCTCGTCCATAGAAAGTCGCACGAATTCGAAAGGAATACACCACAGTAAATAAAAGGGAAATACAGTCTGACTTCTATTTAACGAACTTTCATTTAACGAATTTCTCTATTTTGCGATTTTTTTCAAGGAACCAAGAACATTTTGGAAATTTCTTCGTAAAATGACTTCTAAATAGCGAAGTGAATTTTCTATTTAACGAACTTTTCTTTGAGATCCACATTCCCTATTTCCCAAAATATTTCAAACTTGCTAACGCATTTTATGAGGGAAATGAATTTCAATTGATTATCGAAGTCAATTAACTTTAGAGAAAGCAGTAAAATTCCTTTTTGTTTGCATTTCAAAACTTAGACAAAATTAACGAATTTTATCAGCAGCAATTAAACTTAAAATAGCATGCGGTAATGTATGTTTAAAATTACTTTTATAACAAATACAGCTATAATTTTATACATAAATTTAGCTTTTTTAGTTAAAAATGCATGTAGCATGATAGTGTAACACTGGATAATGTTTTGTTCTATACTTGCTTTCCTTGCAAATTTATGTTGTGGTTAAGATTTATATAATAAATAGATTTATATAACAAATAGATTTATATAATAAATAGATTTATATAATAAATAGATTTATATAATAAATAGATTTATATAATAAATAGATTTATAAAATCAATTGCTATTTTAATTACATCTAGTGTTTATGAATTTATAACCTGTTTTGTGTTGTTTAAGTATTTCAAAAGGTTATTTTCGATTAATTTTCCATGTAACGAACTTATTGTCGGGATTTAGCAACTTCGTTAAATAGAGGTCCGGCAATTTAATGTTCGTAGGGTCCAGTACCATTTGATCCACGGACCAGTACCAGTTCAGGGACTGCGGGACACTAGAGCTGGAGACCACTGGATTAAAAGATTGAGAACACCCAATTTGAAGTAAGTTGTAGTCATACATAATTTTTATTATAAGTAGTTTCTTAAAAACAGAAAAATCAAAATGTAAATATTATACCCATAAACAGATGAAAGAAATAAAATTAAACAAATTTATATTACCTGATTTAACAGAAACATATGAAGTGGTGCACTTCCAGAAACAAAAGAATAAATAAAGTGGCACCATACCGCTTCGTGTTGCTTCTTACATTTTTTGGTTCAGTCATACGTTTTTCAAGAGATTCTTCATATTTTTTCATTACTTTCTTATTCCATGTTTTTACAATTACCATTTTCCAAGTAATTCGCCAACAGGAATAAAAGTTGAAGTAATAGACGCAAGCAAGAAGCAACAAAACTCATAATCATCTTTAAGTAATTTTTGTCCAAAGTCTCTTGTAATGCCATGCAAGTAATTTCTCAGATGCAACAGTAATAAAATAAAAATAATATAAAAACAAATTGAGAATTACTGCAGAATTCATTTAAACAATTGAAACTCGATTAAATTCTGAAACAATATCTGATATTAAGGAAAAAATATTTTACAAATACTGTAGAAGTTGATAATAGCTTTATTTATTTATATATTTTTTTTTTGGAATCTAATGATGAAATTTCTATTAAAAACATGTAGAAAAATTTTTTTAGGTGAACACATTAAACATGGCACACAATTAAAATAGGTTTTAGTTTTGAGGTATAAAATATATTCACCTTATTCCTGACTGTGTTTCATGTTCTCCACGGTAGGTGGCAGTATTTGTAGAGGTTGCTTCAACTTTCAGTAGAAGAATTTCTGCTAGTGTAAACTAAATTGCGTAGAATTCGCATCTGAACGATCAAGTAATTGCATATCTATATATTATAATTGTTCAAAGTACTTTTTTTTCATATCTTCATCTGATATTTTAAAATATGAAGACCATATTTTTTCGCAAAAACACGACACAAAACGTAAATCCTGAACCAGAGAGTAATCCGAGTATATAATACAAGCAAACCCGGAACGTCAAAAAGAAAAATAGTTTCGTCAATGCTATGACGTCAGAAGAGGACCTCAAGACTTCCGGTAGAGGGTTTTTTTTAGGATAGATGGTGAATTAAAACATAGTTGTCATATCGAATTGAGTACTGACAACTCGAGAAAAATACCACTGGAATCACATGATTGTGTCTAATCACGTGGTTATACATAGCGTGTTAACGTTACAGCTAATAGGCTTGGTTTATTGCCACGCTGAATCAATTTTCGGATCAGACTTCGGATCTGTAAGTGACGCTACGCGCATGTGTTAAACCTAATTGGCTTTTGAATCGAGGTATTAAGGAATTACCCCCAATTACCCAAGCGTGACGTCACTTAAATTTTCGTTGGAAATGAAAAATTCTGTTTTTTAATTTCTGTTTTTTTATTTGTATTAAAAAATAAAAGAGATTAACGAAAAATAATAAGTTTTATAAGTACATAGAACCCATAAAAAAAAGTTAAAAATACAATGAAGACATGGAAAAAAAATTTAAAAAAAAACTATTTTTTAAAAAATTAAAAAACAGGAAAACAAAATATGGTAACGATATAATCTCGTCATTAGCTCGCACGATTGTACTCGCAAAAAAGAGAGCTTTGTAATATTTTATTAATATAACCAAAACAAAATATTTCGATACAATAGTTAAAACAACATCAATACAAAGCAAAATATAAAATATATTGCATTGATATATAGTTCATTGGCTATATTAATACAATATTAGAAAGCACGCTTTTCTTTTCAATGGATATAATTGTGTGAGTTGATGACGAGATTATATCTTTTCCTTTTTTTCAAACTTTTAATTTTTTAAAAATACTTTATTTCCTAATAATAATAATAATAATAATAATATATATATATATATATATATATATATATATATATATATATATATATATATATATATATATATATATATATATATATATATATATATATATATATATATATATATATATATATATATATATATATATATATATATATATATATATATATATATATATATATAGATATAGATAGATATAGATAGATAACTTCATAAGACAAAAACTATCTTCAATAATAATATAAGATGCATGCAAAAGTAATTCATATTTCAAATACTTTTGAAACTCTTGATTTTATATTGTGGTTTTTCATACCATTATTTTGAAATATGGGCCTATTATGAATATCAAAGAAATAAATAAACAAATCTTGAAAGACAATACGATGATATTCGAAATTTTTGAAAGAGGAAAATTTCTTAAATTCTGCGAAATTCGGATGAAGAATGGGGTAATACATATTTTATTTCCCAAAACCAATTTCATCTTCATGAAATATCCCTATTCTATTTCAAATTGCGTAAAAATACTTTTAGAAATGTTTCATCTTTCAGAATTAAAAAAATTGCTTGAATTGAAATGTTGCTTTTATGAAATGAAATTCTACTCATTCAAATTGCTACTTTCCCATTATTTGTCGAGATTAGAAAAACTTTGATGAAAAAGAATACGATGCAACAATAATATTTTTGAAAATATAATTCAGAGTTACATTCGAAATTTACATTTAGTTAGGGTTTTATTATTTTACCAAAAATAGTTAAAATGTAATTTTGAATAAATGAAAAGTATTAACTTCAATATTTCTCTTTTAAAAAAATGGTGGATCCAATCATTCTAACATTAACATTTCTTAACCTCGTTTTACATTTCTAACATTCCTACATTTCTAAACCTCATTTCTAAACATTTCTAAAACCTCAATGAAAATAGTACGTGGTTACAACATATAAATTAACCCTCTGCCCAAGTTAGAGATTCAATTATTTTGTTTACTGAACTATTAGAGATTATCAATTCAGATAGTACTAATTTTAAATTGGTTTTTTGATTTTTTTTTTCTTTTACATACAACCGTCGTTGAAAATTCCTTGATCAAGTATTGGGAGACTTTTGCCTTCGTGGAAGACTTTTTGATGAAACTAGCCGGCATTTACATGGGGAAGAAAACCACGAAAACCTCCCACGGTTAGCTTACGGCAGGGGAACTCTAACCATGATCGTCTTCAACTGAGGATGTTTTCGTCAGTGCGGGGTTCGATTCAACCAGCTATCGCTGGGATTCGTACACGAATCATCTCATTGGTAAATTACATTTATACACATGATTACGGTCTGCACTTTGCGCATCAGGTAAATGTAGCCTTTAGATTGAATAAATCATAATTGACACAGGGTGCGTAGGTAAATCTTTCAACAAAAAACAAGCACCTTTTAAATACTTTTTAAGCACTCAAAAATATTTTTAAGCACCATAGTATACTTTAACAAAATGCAAAATAATATTCAAAGACTTAAGATAACTAGTTTTTGACAAGGAACTCTTTTCTTGATTATATTAACCATTAAAAATTATTTTTCTGTTCGATTTCAGGGGGTGAAAATGAAGCTTAAAATTGAGAATATCTTGCAAAATGCAGCAGAGTTGCACAGGAGAGTGCAATAATCACACTGAACCCACCACACAATACAGCACAAGCAGACTTGCAAGTATTTCATCAAACCTGTAAAATGATTTGCGCTTTCATACGCTGTGGACCGGCGGTACGATGAAATAGATTATGGTTGAATGAATTGTGAAACGTAACGATTGTTGTAGAATTGTGAAATAAAACAATGTGAAAGCACGCTTTTGCATAAGACGTGGCGAAAATTGACATGGTAAAGAAAAAGAACTCATTTTCGAAAAGGGAAAATTAAGAACTTTTTAGAAACACCCAATGAAAAAAGCACCTTTAAGGGCTTTTAAAAAACGAAAATAAGCACTTTTTAAAAACGCTACGCTTCATGAGACACTTTTTTGCGGTATAAAAATTAAGACTTCTGAGTGTAAATTATAATGTGAGAATTTAATGAATCAACAAAGGCACAATCTAGAATAAAGTATGAAATCGAAAAATCCTTAAATTGAAATCTGTTAATATTAATCTGTTAAATATTAACACTAAAAATTCTGAACATTGCTGCATACCTAGTGAGACTAAAGATGGCAGTTAAGCCCTTCCCAGATTATTTGTGTGTAGATCAATTAGACATCCAAAATCCTGAAATATAATCCTAAATAATTTAATTAAAACATATTATAGACTTAATCACCGAAATTCTATGGTTTTTGATATAAAGGAGCATTGGCTTTTCAATTATGCACATACACCGAAGAGCCATTACATTATGACCACCCTGCTAATAACATGTAGGACCACCTTTAGCCCTCAAAACTGCTAGCACCCGCCGTAGCATTGATTCCACAAGGTGCTGATAGGTAGTCTGAGGTATCTGGTACCAAGCACTCACCAACTGGTCCCGCAATTCCCTCACATTGCGAGGGGGTAGCGTGGCAGCTCGAATTTGGTTTTCCAAATGCTCTATTGGATTAAGGTCAGGTGAATTTGGGGGCCAAGACATGACTTGAAAGTCACTGGAATGTTCCTCGAACCAATCCATGACGATTCGACCCTTATGACATGGTGCATTACCCTGTTGATAAACATCATCCCCCGCTGGAAAAACTGTTGCCATGAATGGGTAAACCTGGTCTGAAACTATGTTCAAAATGCTCACAGACGTCAGGGATTGTTCTATGAGGATTATGGGTCCTAATGTGCCCCATGAAAACATTGTTCCTGGGCGAGAAACCATGAAAACCTGGGCGAGCCCATTGCTATAGATGGAGGGTGGTCATAATGTAATGGCTCTTCGGTGTATATGAGTTTCTTATATAATTGAGTTTACTTAACTCCATAAATAATAATTATAAGTATATTAAAAAAAAAACTCGTTTTTTTTTTTTTTTTTTTTAAAATTTCAAATTGGATTATTTCACATATACCAAAAATTTGCCCCATTCGTCTTTCTGCAGTAAATATTATCAGGCCCTGTCAATAGATTACTGCATCCACTAGCAAGACTAAAAAAGAGTAAGTTCAAACCCTAGATTTGTATATTTGACATTTTAAGGTTCATAATTCAATGCGTTTTTATATTTTTGTTTACTTTTGTATGATTATATTTTTTTTAATAACATAAACGAATTATACTTTTATGATTTATATTTTTGAAGTTATTAAAAAAGACTGGATATTATTTCTATTAATATTTTACTTCTAGGACTTTAATTTCGATAAGCTTCATTAAATCCAGACAGGATTGTTTGAATTTTTGATAGTATTTTGAATTTTTTTGTCATACGGTGCATTTTTGTAGAAACATAAAATTTTCTAATCAGTTCCCTTTCTTTTTATTTAGCTTTTAGTTCTATGATACATAAAAATATTCATTTATTTTGTATCATAGAAATCATTTTGAATCATTGTCAGTCATTTTTATTAACTCCTGTTTATTTCATTCAGCGATATAATAAATTGCACTATAAACACAGAAAAGAAAAAATTTTCTTAATAATTTATCAAAAAGCAATTATATACTAATTATAAGCAATTAAGTTTTTTCCGTATTTATTCTTCAATTATTTGAAAAGGATTAACAGTACATGTCATCATAAAAAGATGTATTTCATTCAGCAAATAAATCAATTTACGAACAAAGAAATGTTAGAAATTAAAATATTTAATTGAAATCGCAATTTACTTTACAATATTTTTTGCAACACAGAGCATCCTAAAGAAATAATACCTAAACATTTTTTGAGACTAAAATAAAACAAATACCCAAACGATTAGAGTGAACTTCATGTATTTAATTAAAAATAATAAAAGGAAAAAAAACGTGAAACTAGCGATAAACTCATAGTTTAAGTTTTTTCCGTAGTGTGGCGTTGTGCCCGTTTAAACGAAAGTGTTACCATTATGCCACGCTTTGAATATATCATGGGTCATCATACTTGCGATTATAGTTAAAGATTGCGGTAGGAAAACTTGGTCAAAATTATTGAATCATGGAATAGAAGTTAATTATTTTCTTTTTAATTTTTGAGTTCATTTCTTTTCATCTTTAACTTTAATTATAAAATATTTTATAATGTATCTCAGAGTTTAAGTACATTATTTTTTTGGCTCTTTTTACTATGCCAAACTAAAGATCTGCTATTTTAGTTGTTTATATAGCAAAGCATTTTAGTTGCAGAGAATTTCAACACGAGACTGCACCTCTGCATTGCTGCAAAACGCATAAACTTTATTAAGTTTACTCGTTTTCTGCTCTTTTTTGTTATGTTTTGTAAATTTATTTATTTTTAATTGAAGTTACATTAAAAATTGTTTAACCACACTGAGTAATAAATGCAGCCTTTTTTTCATTTTAAAGTTTAAATTGGAAGTAGCTTTTTTGAAGAACAAGATCAAAAAATTAAGTTAAATAATTTTTTAATTTGATTACATTTAGAGAATAAACTTGTAAGAATATTTTTTATTAGAAATCGCACACATTTTTAGGTTTAAATACATTTTTAGCATTGCATCTCTAAATACTCCAAATTATTCACCCTTAAGCACAAAGGAAAAAAAGGCTTGCATGCAACATAATTTCTAGTGATTTTCCAGACATTTAATAATACTGTTATTGTCGTAGGCCATTGAGGCAAGGGATGCGATTGTTCTTGTTTTCCAGTGGCGCCATCTATAGCCAAGAATTCGACTTCTGACACACCCATTTATAGGGCTGATTCATTCATCCACATATCGTAATTTTGACCTGAATCAGAGAACGATCTATCTCCAATCCAGTATTCCCCGAGGTTTAATTTGTTATGGATACACTGAGGACTTTGTGACCCGACAAATTTAACGTACACCAGTCACTATTTACTGCACTGGGAGTCTTCGGCAGGCTGGATACAAACTCCCATTCTCACGAACGTGAGTCCAGCTCCCTACCAACTAGGCTATCTCGACCCTTTAAATAATAATAGTAATAACATAGAAAAATAATTTTAAAATTGCGAATTTGACATTAATGGATCATACGTTTCATCAGAGAACATAAACGAAATTCCAACTTTTCCTAAAGAAAAATATTTATCCATTCCTTGAGGCAATATTTTCTGATTCGTACAGATATATTTTTTAAAAATTTCCACATTTCCTTTAACTTCTCTTCCTCAATGGATACTGTTCTTCAACTTTTATTTCATATCCGGAAATTAAAAAAGAAGAAGAAAAGAGAGAAAGAATCAGAATCGGGTTTCGGAATAAGATTCTGATGTACGTAGTTCAAAGCAGATTTACAAGAGTTAAATCAGCACTGATCAAAATAGTTTCAAAACTTCAGAGTTCTTTAATAAGATTTTTGCAGTAGGAAGCTCTTTTTTAGACCTACAGGCTATTGAAGATTGTGAAGAGTCAGTAAAATTGGCGTATTGGAAAGAACTAACTTTTTTTTTTCCAATGAAATATTTTGGTTATATAACTCTGCAAAGTTTTTTCGGAGTAAATGATTTTTTATGCTATTGGATTTTATAAAATAAGCAAATTTACAGAAACAAAAAAAAAAAGCCACAACAGTTTTGAAAAACTTCCGTCAAACCAGGGTTAATTCTTATGCTGAAATTATAGAAAATCATTCAATAAATCTATACACCACCCTACAAATAATGGAAGAGATCCTTTCAGTTTTTGACATTTTTTTTAAAAAAAAAATTTCAAAAAATATTTATGTTATGCAATTCATTATTCTTAACTATAAAGTTTAGCTTAATAATATAAAGTTAACTATAAAGTAAAGCTTTTAAAGGTTTGAGGGCGGACCGGCGATAAATTACGAAAGAAAAAAAAGTATTTCTGAACACCCTATATCAGAAAACATAACTTATTATATACAATAACAGCATAAAATTTCATAAATCTAGCTCAACTCCTTCATCATGCTGGACGAGATAACTCGTCTTCCAGGAATATTCACTGCGTGCTATTGTTTTATTGATTAATTTTTTTTTAATATCCGTCGTTAAAAAGCCGGCCCAATTTGTCCAACTCCGTAGCCTTGCAATTTTGAACCAATCCAGAAGACAAGGAAACTCCTGGATAAGTACCCCCAGAGATGTTCATTTGTTATGGGAACATGGAGGGCTTTGCGACTCGACAGATTTAACGTGCATCACGAACTCTTGCACATGGGCCCAGTGCCCTACCAAGCAGACTATCCGGGCATTATTGATGAATATTGTCATTGATTGCAACTGATTAGTATTTTTTGAAATAAAATAAACAAGTTTTAAAGGAATTTGCGTTTTGTTTAAATTTTAGCGCTGTGGGGTAACACTTAGCGCAGGAATGGGACAAAGGCACGCGATGAAAGTGTTAACATTCATATAGATATAAACATTTTTATACAAAAAAAAAATTTTTTTTTTTTTTTTGCCTTACGTTTTCTTACTATACAGCAGAAAAATTCAATAAAATTAAACAAGTAAAATAAAATTTTTGAGCAATTTTTAATTAATAGCAAAAATATAATTTCAAAATTTGAAAAGAAATGCATTAAAAACTGCGCAAGACATAAGTAATGAAGTAACCCTTTCCTACTGCGCATGCACGGAAAGCATTTAAAATTGTTTTTTTTTTTGTATAGTTTTGTTGTGAATCGTATTTGGTAACTTATGAAAAAAATCCGGTTTGAATATCTTGATAACTTCAAAAGTTACTAACTATTTTGTTTAAAAAAAAGTTTTAAGCTAAGGGGTTTTCCACTTCATACTATTATTATTAATAGTACGAAAAAAAATGAAAAGATTAAACAAGATTTACTAACGAATGAGAATACCTTTTACAATGATTGACTGAACGACAAAATGAGATATTAGGAAGGAAAACTACAAAAATTAAACATTCTTTAATAAGGGTATAGTACAATATATTTGCAGAAAATCATAAGCATTCAGAGCTTTCTTTGGCTAGAAACATTAAAACTTTTCAAAATATTCAAATCGAACTTTTTTCACAAGTTACTAAATATAAATACGATTCACAATAAAATAATAAAAAAAACTTCAATAACATATAGTTAATTTTAGAAGGGGATGATGGAGCGCACAGCCGTTTAGTCTTTTTTGTTCATTTCTACATGGTTTTGCAAATTACGATATCTTTAATACGATGCTATTTCAAAAAATAAATTTTAAATTTCAGTTATCGCTTTTTTAACTGCTGAATTCACTATTTAATCGTAAAACCACTTCCTTTTCTGATCGATTTTTACGTGGTTTCTCATATCTACATGCGACACAGAATGCTATTGAGGAATACAAGAGAACAGGCCTTGCATTAGAAAGGTTCTGGGTTAGAATCCCGAGCAAGGCATGGATGTCCTTACTGTGGGAGCAACGTTGGCCCACCTAATATGGTGACCCTGAAAGAGTGACCTATAAATCTGTCCACTAAATGCTTGAATTGACGAAATGCTAACACAGGTGGGCATGGGAAATAAAATAAAAAAAATTAAGGCACACGAACTTCGCATTTTAGTATCGACTATTTGTTAACGATTAATTCGAAAATCACTTTTTGATACGCAAAGCCCGATTCCATAGTAATTTTACGTCTGGTGATCTTTATATTTTTGGCTACTAAAACATGTTATTCTGTTATCGAAATTTTAAACACGATATGTAACACGACTTGCTCTATTCACACTGATTCTATAGTAAATCCTCGTCACTTATAGATTTTTCGTCCTCTCTTTTCACATAGCTTTTCCAATTTCAATATTTTTAATACAATGTTATATTATAACAATAAAGATTCTGCAATATTTTGGAAACGAACGGTTTTAGGACCCGGGATTTTTAAATTTATATGTCTTTTTTTACAAAAAGCAGATCTTAATTGAAAATATGAATTCTCTACCTCTTTATTCATCATTCGAAATTCTTTTCTTTATTGGTAGAATTTTGGATAATTATGGCTTTTAATTGGATCAATGGCTTTAGGACAGTGATTATCAAACTTATTTCTTTTACCGCCCCCTTTGAAAATCAATTATTTTTCAGCGCCCCCCATTTTTCATACACCCCTAAAACTTAAAAACCACAATTTCATTACTTTAATTAATTTAGTTATATGTATTAGTCGGTTCTGATGCTTAAACTTACATTCTAAACTAGAAATTTTTACCAGTGAGAGTAAATAAAACCCAACTTTATAATATTAATAATATATTTTAATCAAATTAAAAGAAACAATATAAATATGTAATGAGTTTTCGTTTTTATACTAATCTAATGAGATGGATGAATTTGATGATATTTAATAAGTTTGTTCATATCAGGTTCGATTTTACTCAAAAACAGTCGTAAGTCGCCGCGTTTGGTAACTTGCAAATGATTTCTCTTTTTAGTAAGCAGCGTTGTCACAGCGCTAAATCCACGTTCACACAAATATGACGATGGGAATGCTTTAAAAAACCGCCAACGATAGACCACAATCAAGGGTACAACTGCGGAATTGACTTATGTAGCCAAAATTGTTGGTAGCCATTTTTGTATTTGATTTTTATTTCCTATTTCGTTGTCAGTTCTATAAGTTCTTCTTCCAACTGGGGTGATATTGCTATGTTGACATTTGAAAAAGGATCTAACACCCAGTCTGGTATTTCCAATTTCAAAATGTCCTGGAATCTTTCACTGTGAAGATTTTCCAAATGTTGGCAGTAGACGAGCAAGTTGTCGTTGTTGCAGGATACTGATAAATTGGGAAAATTAGGGAACTCACGTCTGCCGATATTCTTTTTGAGTAAGAGCAGCAGACACTGGACTGTAATGGGCTAATTGTAAAAAAAAAAAAACCTTATGAACAATAATTATATACGTATTTCCATTTTATATAAAAGTGATGATTCTTGCATCAGTAATTTCTTATAAAATGCTGTAAAATGCCCTTATGTTAAATACAAGAAAGAAAGTAAAGAAAACTTCAATTTATGTTAGTTTACGTATGTATAATATTTTAAAACTCTGCATGGTAGTTTTTTTCCTAATGTTTAAAATAATTTCTGGTGCAATGTAATTAAGGTAAAATTGCTCTAATTTTTTAACTATCATCGATCATGTTCCTTTATCTATCCACAGAAACTTGTTACAACTTGATTGCGTACGGTGTGCGGGCTATCCTACTAAATCTATGTTAAGTATTTTAAGTTTTTATAACATCATACAGGGTAGAAATATAAACTAATTATTCGTTATTGTGTAGTAGGTGGGTTTTAATTTTAGTGAAATTTAAAATACTATATAAAGTAAATGAAATTACAAATTATACATCGCCCCCCTAACCCTCATCAACGCCCCCCATTTTTTCTGGGCCCCTTAACGCCCCCCTCTAGGTTTCAAACGCCCCCAAGGGGGCGTTATCGCCCACTTTGAGAAAGACTGCTTTAGGATAATGGACAATTACAACACATCATAATTTTTTTTATTTTCATACCTAACTTATTGGAAATTCTCCCCTGAAACCGAAAATCTGATTGTTTTTTGCGGCAAATGTTAATTTATTTAGTTATTAAACATTTAAATTGCCCCAAAAGGCCTCCGTAAGTGATGCAATCAAAAACGACCCCTGATTGGTTATGACGTCAAATGTGCCGAAGGGAAACGTGCCGTCTCCATCCGGTAGGCTATTTCAATGCTCTTTTAGTTTTGATATCACATATATCGTATGAAAATCCTTTGTAAATTATCAGTAAAAATTTTGTGAATTAAATTTACGGTTCTGAGAGTGTGTGCAAAATGAAAGAAAGATTTTAAAACTTCAAACGTTGTTATTTATCATTAAAATATCTGAAGAAATGATTATGAATGATAAACTCTTTACAGCCAATCAACATTTCTTTTCGGCTGAAATCAGTGGTGCTAAAGTTCATAGAAAATACTATTTTATTCCATTTACTTTTAAATTAAAATAATGCTTCATTACAACCTAATTACATAATTAAAATAAGTCACAGATTGGATAGAAATTTTATACATTTTGATATAGGATGAATGATTTTATAATTCGTTATTGCATTAAAACAAATCAGTATTTTCATAAATCTAGTCCATCGAAAAATATCAGTCCATCATCGTTACGATCTATGTGCTAATGATCAAAAATTCAAATACTGTAATTTAATGATGCTTCTTTAATTTATTTATTTATTACTAGAGTTGAAGGATTTTCTTTTTAAGTAAATATTTACTAATGCAGTTTATATTATCTTTTTTTTTTGTTTCACTATGCATTAAATATTTAAATACACATTAACGCTTATATTTATTATTCCTAGCTTAAATAGGAATTCCGTTACAGTTCAAAATTATTTTTATTTTTATTATTATTATTGGTTATTGTTAATTTCCCTCCTTATTTTTGCAAGCTATTTGTCAGTGCTTGCAATGAAGAATTCTAAAATAGTAAAATTAATACATTATACATTTTTAATTAAAAAAAATTTAATAAAATAGTTTTAAAAAAATATCAGGTTATGCATACGGTATAGCCGAAAACGTATCAACACTTTCAAGAATCTAGTCCATTGAAATATATTTGACCATCATCATCACCATAATCTAGTTATACTTAAAATTTCACTTAATTTCTCATTTATCCATATCTAATTAACTTATTTATCCACAAAGTTTCAGCGAATATCATTAAGCTGGAAGTTTTTGTTTCACTAAAGCTAGAGAAGAAAAATAAAAAATTAACTTATACAAAACGGAAAGAAATTCTAATGCACATTCTTAATAATTTATTAAATAATTAAAAAATAAGCAGTAATGTTGATATTTTTTCTCAATATTTTTATTTTTTGAGTAAATAGGAACTTTGCTATGGCGAAAAATTTTTTTATATGCATTTATGAAATTTTATTCCTATTTCTGCAATAAAGAACTAAATAAATGCATATGCTTGAATTCAAATACTTATAGCATAGATTAAGACAATTAAAGTAAAGTTAATAAAATCTGCAGGAATATATATATATATATATATATATTAAAGTTTTGCTGGGATCACAAGTTTTTTAAGAGGCTACTGCTGTGAAGACAATTACATGCTTTGAATTCCCGCTAGAATAAATAGATAAAAATTATCAGTAACTTACGCTGTCCTACATTTTAAAATCTGAAACTATTTATTCTACATAAGAAATTGATCCAACATTTCTTTCACTTAAGATGAAAATAAATCTTCCAAATAAACTTGAAGTATACATTAAAATTAAGATTATATTTAAAATTGAAAAAACGAAGTTATTTTGTATTTATAAAGCGTAATTTATAAGCAATACCATGCACTTTTTTTATTGAACTAAAAAATCTTAAATATTCCGAGCTAGAAAATTTCGTCAAGTATTAACAATGTTTCAGTGGGTACAACTGAAATTTAACATTATAAAAATACGTTATATCAAATCCAAATTTTTATTAAGCGATATTAAGGCTCAATTTTTTATACAGATAGCTTCAGACCATCTAAAATGGTTGGATTTAATTAGAAAATTTAAACGAAAGCAAGAACGTATTGGTTTTCACAGCACAGCTATTGTAAGTGAACGGCAGATGGACACGTGTGACGTCAGTTCGTGAATAATCACGTGACTCCCCGTTTCAGGCGAAAACGAAAGTAAGTGTTTTTTGATTGAAAATAACTAAATAAATAGCCTTCTTAGAAAAGTAATAAAATGTTTTCTGGGAGTTTTGAGGGATTCTGAATGCATTAAAATTATAAAAAAATTTGACTATAATTGTCCATTATGGCTAGGACTGATCAAACTCCTGCTTCAAATAAATGTAACGATGTAATTTGATACGATAAAAAAAAATTAAAAAGGATAGAAAAAGAGATTGATTATTCATATTTAAAGTTTGGTTATAGTCACGCTTTACATTTATAAGCGCACCATTTTTTTTCAGTGATGGAGAATTAGTCATTACTTATTGTTCATGTTCCTTCGGCTGTCTTTGGCATATTAACGCTTAAGCAGAATCACTTCACTGGTGAATTTTGTTATTTTAGTAATAACATCTTGACATGTTCGATTCGGATGGAGGAAAAAACACAGCTAACTAAACATGTAATTCGACATTCAGGTGAAAAATGTAAATAGCTTGCTGTTTTGGTGCAACAAAATTGATTTTTGAGTTCAATTTTTTCGCCAAATTGGGCTGCACTTTATGCTCAATGAATATTATTAGAGTTTCGGAGCAATCTGAGCAGCTGTTCCAACCCTGGGTTTGTGTCAGTTGAATTCGTGAATCAAACGCGGCATCTAATCTAGTTCTGGGGATCCTGTCTTTTTTTTTTTTGCCTACTTAGTCTAGTGAATTATAAACTGAATTAGGGTTTGGGGCCTTTCAAATATTAGGCGAGATGATTTGTGATTTGCTTATTTTTTCTGAGAAGGGAGGAGGTATTTTATTTCATCCGTCGTTGAACAGCCGACCCAATTTTGGGTTTACGACTTCTAATGTTCAACTCTGTAGCCTTGTAATTTTCTAACCAATCCAGAAGACAAAGACAAACTCCTGGATCAGTACCCCCAGAGGTTTTGATTTGTTATGGGAACACGGAGCACGAATTTGCGACTCGACAGATTTAACGTGCATCAGTCACCATTTACTACATGGGGAGTCCTCAGCCGGCAGGGATCGAACCCACGAACTCCTGGACATGGGCCCAGTGCCCTAACAACCAAAGAGGTTTTGACAAATGCTTACGTAAGGTATTAAGACTTATTTACAAAAGCTTATTAAAATGCAAAAATAAACCGAACAAAAGATTAAAGTTGGCAAATTTTTAATTTAGTATTAAAGTCTGGAAAATAAAGAATTCAAAAAAATTTATTTGAACAGATTTCGACCACAAAAGGAAAACACAAATCATGAACTGATTTTAGGAAATTGATATCACAACATAAATAAAGTAAGCAATTTTCAAAGGGCTAAAAGCCGACTTTCTACCTGAAGTTTTGGGGAAAATTTTGTCAGGGAAAGGTTTCAATTGTAGAAAGATAATCCCGTTCAAACGAAGGACCAGCAAGATCCACGAATCACCAACATATGTGGACATGCCTATTTTCCTAGCCATCTTGGAAAATAATGATGTAAACAGGAGAATCTACGACCTCGCCACCATCGAGGGAGAGCAAGTCACTGCCGACAAATCCAGTGTCAGTGGTTCGGTCATGTCCAGGGTAACTTCAGCGTCCCCCACCCCTCCTACACCTGCACCAAGGAGAGCCTGCCCTCTGTTGTAACTGCGGCCAATCACTCCCCGCCAATTTCACTGGATGTGCATCAGAGGAAAAAGTTTCACTCACCCAAAGACATGGTCTTAAGACTTGCAAGGACTTTGAAAGACCTTAAGGAACTGTTCACTGATCCTGAGGTAGTGGAGATCATCAGAACTCTACTGCCTTAATTTCTTCTTTCTTCAGAAATCATGTCGGATTACTACGGGCCAGCTTTTTTCAGCATCCAGAACTTCGTGTAGAATCACTTTCTTCATTCAATATCCATCGCATCATTTATAAAGGTGGCGTTATAGGCTGATTACTCCGCTGCACATCTCTACTAGTTTCCGCAGACATAAATAAAATGTAAGGGTAGTCATGTTTTAAGGGCAGTGTTGCACATAAAAAAATGAACAAAATAGTTAAACCCTCATCATCAATGGCTTCCGAAGCCTTGTAAAGGCCTTGGCCTTCCCAAGAAGTTTTTTCAAGCTAGCGCAGTTTTTAAGACCAAAAGGTCTTTTTCTAGGCTATCTATCTCAAATTTGGCCTGCCTCTTTTTCGTGTGCCAACTGGTCTAGCATTGAAAACTCTTTTTTGTGGGATGGTCTTCGCCGATTCTGATAACGTGGCCTGTCCATTTTATTCTTTGTCGATTAATAAAGCTAATAATGTCATGTTCATTATATGAGTGATAAGCTCTAAATTTGTTCTTCTAAGTCACACACTATTTCTTTTTAATTCCTCCAAAAATACTTCTCAAGACCTTTCTCCCAAAGATATCCAACAAAACCTCATCCAGGATTCATTTCCAGGTTCACAAGAGATTTATATAATAAAACTTCTGTTTTTCTATGAATTACATTAGAGTTTATGTATTTTCGAATTCCATTAAAACATCTACTGGTTATAGTAATTCTCCTTTATACTTACATTGAAATATTGTTCCTGTTGTTGATTACAGAACCCAAGCAAACAAAATTGTCAACGATCTCAAATTTATATTCTTCAGTTTCTAAATGGGTGTTATTAATGCTAGTTGCAGTACAGGGCAAATATTTAGTTTTGTTCTCGTTTATTCTCAGGCCCATCTTGAGAGCTGCTTTCGCTAAAGTAATAATATTTTAACCTTCAGCTAAAGTTAAATGGGTTTACAAATTAAATGGCAAGCAAACAACACAAGTGACATTGTAAACATTACAACTACAATAACAATACAATATGGATTGTTGCAGATAAATCTGTAAATCTTATTACAAATTTTAACTACAAGTGCCTCGTTGCTTACCTTTATAGGGCTCTTCATCCATAGGAAGAAAGCTTAGTTCATATTTATAATGATTTTCAAAGGACAAAAAATTTCATTTTCAAATGTATTGAGACGTATTTCAACAGCCAATCAGTCTTTTTTGTTAATATGTTTTTCAAATCATCTCATAGTTCTGCTAATTAAAATTTCATTTGTATAATTTAAATTCAAATTTGTCAGGCATAAAAGTTTATGATAGTGGGTTTGAGTAGCCATTCAGAGATGACGAGTTTGTGTACAGCTCTTCTTTAAATTTAGGTTGTTAGTTTAGATAATGCTTGGACAATCTTTTATCTATAACTGTTTTTAATCCTTAACAGAGGACTTTGCCAACAACTTAATTCATGGTCTTATCCCAACAGGTGCTGCGTTTTCTTCTATCTTCATGTTTTGGACTAGGATGAAGGCCCATTCGTTTTAATGCAGAAAGAATAGTAGATCTGCCGCCTTAACCGGAGAATGGTAAAATTCAGGTTATAAAGTTTAGGTCTCCTCTCATGGACTTTCACACATGACCTTCTTGAATGAAAAGAATATGGATAAATCTAGTTTTATAGGTACTGTTGTGTTCAAGAAATTCTCTGGAAAATTCTATCAAATTATTCTTGATGTCTAAGGAGCTGTTCAAAAAGTACGTACACAAAAATGGAGAAATTTTAACCCCCTCCCTTAGAGTATGTACATTTTGTTAGTCTACCCCCCTTTTTCATAAAAATTAAAATAGTTATGTTTTAAATAAAATTAAATATTTATTTAAAATAATTTATTCATTTAAATTATTTAAACAATAACACCCAACTTTATCTTTGAATCAATAAATAAAACAATCTTATCGGATCAACATAATAATTTCCTACAATCAATACAATTAATCTACAGTATTTTCCCAAGGACATTCCAAATTTTTGATGTTTGCAATTTTTTATTTTGCGAGACAATTTTTTTTGAGAACTGATTTGCTCATTCTAAGAAGTGGTCGCCGTGTGAAAAAAATACAAGAACAAACATATGTATAATACATGTGTAGGAAAAAGTCAAATTTAAATTTGGTGTATGCTTATAATGTACGTACTTTGTATAATACCTCCCCTCCTCCCCATCGTACAAAATATCAAATCCCCTCCCTTTGGGATGTACGTACTTTTTGAATGGCCCCTAAACTAGAAATTGTTTGAAGAAGATAAGACTGAATTTTTGTGAGCCAATAAATGTCAATTGTTCAGCTTTTAAAGAGTTTGTCTTATTTCAACCTTACAATCTTTCAAAACAGTTTATAGTCAGGTTTGTTTGAGATAATATTTCACAAAAATTCAATTATTTCTTTGAAAAAAAATCATTTAAGTTTTGAGTTCAAAATCTACAACACCATCTTGCATGTTACGGTAATTAATAAAAATATAATCTGTTACATTAACTTTAAGCTGTTTTTTTCTCTTTTTAATAAAGTAATGCCCCCTGCTTCATTCCTTAAAAAGATAAATAAATAAAACGTGACAAAACATCTAGATATGATTTTAAAAAATAAATAAATAAAAAATCCAAGTTTCCTGCAGCCCTACGATACACCATCCGACCTGTCTTTTCAGGATTTAACTTGGTAGCGGGTATGCAGATAAAATTCAGTAATTACTTAAATATAATTAATATAATATAATTAACATTAATAAAATTAATTTTAATAAAAATTAATTAATGATAAAATTAAGCTGAAGTGACACTTAATTTTGACTTGCGTCAGACGAAATTGATAAAGCTGGAGTTAGAACCATTTATCCTAATTTTTATACCACACCAAAGGGACTTTTAGCCACAGCAGATTCATTATTCAATTTTCTCTACAGCAAAAGCATTGATCGTTTAGTCAACCACCAGAATTCAACACAAAAATATCGGCTAATTTAGTCGAAATGCTGGAATCCAACCCATAATCAGAACACGATATAACAAAAAAACTGAACCACAGCACAAAAAAAGCATCACATAAAAAAAAGTTTTCTAAAATTTTTATGTTGCTATGATTTATTTCAACTCTTTGGCAGAGCCTTCATAAAAGAGCAAAGGTGTTTCTGGTTGAACCTGTCGCAAAGAAATGGGCTTGCTGCCAAGAGAGTTAATAGTCTCAGATGAAATGCTCATTTTACAGTATATACAACAAAATATTAACATATTCTATGTTCTTTTGTACAATCTTCCAAGAGGTTAATTTGCTTCCTGAAAAGAAAAATTCAAACAGTTAATAATACATATGCAATAGTTAACATAATATTGAGAAACAACTGTATTAATAATGTATTAATAGTAATGCAGAAATTCTTGTATTTGGAGCTTTTCTACTAAACAACAAAAAATTACATAAAAACATCAGGCATTTATTCAGGGTTCCTACACTATTTTGAGAAAACAATATCCTGACAGGTTTTTCCTGACCTTTTACAATAAAATTCCTGACCCGCCATTTCCCACTCCAACAAAACTTTTAACATTGCAGTTTCAATTAGTAATAATATGCTACTTAGTTATAAGTATCATAGATTGAATAGGATAAACACTTATATAAAGTGGAATTGCGTAATAGCACTTTATATCCCAAATTATATTTTCAGAAAACTTGTGAAACATATTTTTAATTATCATGATTAGATTAAACTTTCACTGTGTTTCTGTAGTTAGATACGAAAACTATTTAAATAAAAAGATCAAGAAAATCTGTTGGATTATGGAAATATTATTTTATTTAATGTTAAGTGGAACCAAATGCATGAGTGTCGTCAGGATATAAAGGGTTAATCAAATCTGCGAGATATGTATCAGTATCCTCAAATAATATTTACTCCTAAAACATACTAGAACATTTGTTACATTAAAATATTAATTTTTAAAAATCACAATTTCACTTAAAACTGACTTTTCTTTTATAAGATAATATTGAAATATAAAGGGGGAAAAAGTCAAGAAAAGTTAATTATATACAAATAAAAATTCGGATAGAAAAATTATGCAACTTGTGAGAAAAATAAAATCAAAAATATTTTTTTTTTCAGTATTTTTAAATTTATTTCTGTAATACTGTAAGCTTCCGGAGAAACTCAGTGGCACCTATGTTACATAATATTTCTCAACATATTTTGTTGTTTGACAATTTCTGAATCAAGAACATCCAGTTCTGTTGCAGCAGTTTTCCTCAATTTAGATTTTCTTAATTTCAAATCATCTATCTTTTCTTTTATTCGTTTTCTAGAAATTTCAGCTTTTTTATTCTTTTGTTTTTCTTCTGCCTCTAATGCATGTCTCCATCTTGTTCTAGATCCTTTTACAGCATCTAGCATTTTTTCATTAATGCCTATGTTTTTTATTCCATTTATAAATGAAACATAATCATACACACGCCTTTGTGAAATAATAGAGTCTTCATTGAGGTTTTCAACCAATTAGCTTTTATTGATTGAAAACCCCCCTTCGACTGTTGCGGTACCATGAGAGAGGATAAGAACAATTTTTATAACCTCCCAGAAATTTTCAAATTTTTTTTCTCTGTGTAAATATTTCGAAAAAAATTATCTAATCTCATTTGCTGTGGATTAAACTCTAAGAAACTCTTTTGTTCTTTGTTTCTTTTTTGGCAGCATCACAAAACAGTAAAAATTCCTTTTTTGATTTTTCTGCTGTTGTTTCAGCTACTATTGTCTGTAAACCAGTTATTCACACAAAGAGCAATAAACCTAGCAACCCTATCAAAAAATCCTTATCATTGAATAAACAAGAGGAAAATTGCTAACAGGACAGGTTCTACCAGGGAAAGAGGAATGTTATTATGAGGAAATTACATATTTTGAATTACAGAATTTTTCCTTGAAACTTTATTTTTGCCTGTCAGTCTTTGAATGAACTATAGTTTTTTTTATTTTCCTAACTTTATGAATATGTACGAAAATTCCTGACTTTATGAATATGTAAGAAAAATCCTGACTTTTTAGCTTAATTTTAGAATAGCCTGACTTTTGCAGGTTTTGTAGGTTTTCCTGACTGTGTAGGAACCCTGTTATTTCAATTCCTGTTAAATGAATTTTCCTTTATAATTGTGTTACTCACTTCTCAAAATTGTAATACAAATCTCTTTAACCATGTGTTTAATTTTCGTACAAACTCAAAACAACAAAAAGTGCTTCCAACTTAATTTAGCCAAAGAAAAGCGAAAAAGAGGACCATTTGTAGCTAAAAAGAAGGCTAAGAAAAACTATTTATAGTTATATTCAAGAATTATGATAAATTATTTAATTAGTCTCCTTTATAAAAAATTTAAGAAAAAAAATCAGCAGAACTTATTTAAGTACAGGATTTTTCAATAAGATTCTAAACTTTGTAATTTATAAATATGCAGGTCTTTATAACTGCTTTGGAGTTTTCTTAACTAAATTAAGTTTACAAATATGAAAAACTTTATTAAATCATGAGTGAATTTAATAACCTCCTTTAAATTTTTCATAAAGCATCAAAATTGTAAAAATGATTAGAAAATGTCCCTCAAATTTGAAAATAAGCGTCAATCTTTAATAATATGATTCCATGGAAATATTTCAATATTTCCATCATCCAAAAAAAAAAAAAAAAAAGTTTTAACAAAATTTTGAAAAACATTACAGTTTTCAAAAGTATATTAGATATGGTTTCTTAATTCATCACTTTGACAAATCTGATAATTTTGAATTGTAAATTTCCCATTTCTTTAAATAAAATGATAATGTAATTAATGAAAAAAATTTTCAATGATTTATCACTTTAGAATTAAAAATAAATCTTATAGGTATGCCTATGTAGTTTTGAAAGACAAAAACTGGTAATATAAAACGTCTTATGTTTTTTTCAAATTAAAATTTTAACACTAATAAAAATTACTACAGTAGGGAACCAATTATCCGGAACGATCGGGACCATCGCTATTCCGGATAACTGATTTTTCCGGTTTTCTGAATCGCTACAAAAAGCCGTTTTTTTTACTGTTAAACCCAACTAAAAAAAAAAAAATTTGAAAATAATCTTAAAAAGAAGAAAAAACGATGAAGTAAAATAGAAAGAAAAATCCCAAGATCCTATGAGGAAAAAAAAATTTTTTTTCGAAAATGGCGGGAAAATTTATCGAATTTCGTTCCGGTTTTTTGGTTTTCCGGTTTTCTGATTTCCGGATAACGGGTTCTGTACTGTATTAAAAAGAATAAATAAAATATCAATTTAATAAATATAAATGTAAATAAAATAGAAATTTTACTAAAAAATATTTCTACAAATATATGCAATAATTTCACTTTAGTGTTATATGACACTTTTGATAAGTTTAGAATAATCATTACTTAGAGAACTCTCAAGCCTGATAATTTCCGATCTGAAGGTTTAATATTCTGTTTAAAATTATAATTTGTTTCATATTTTTATTCAGAGCACAACATTTTCAATTGAAGAAATTTTTTGTTTTCAAATGCAATTAACTATTTTTGTGGAAAAAAAATAGTGAGCGCTCCTTAATTTTTCAGCATATTGAGTTGTTAATTGGCTTAAATTAATTTTAAATAATTTAAAGAGATTTTTGAAACAACTAAGATTTTTTAAGGATTAAAAAATATTTTTTCCATCTTCTAGAAGTAGTAAATGAGTATATGACTCTAAAATTAAATCTTATAAAAATTTATTGATATTAATATTGACTATTAAATCTTATAAAATTTCATGTTCAAAAATTTTAGCCAATTAAGTCTTTTTTTTTTTTTAAATTCTACATCTTGATTTTATATCATACTTTAAATTTCAAGAACAACTAATCGGATAGAAAGTTACTTCAATAAGATAATATGCAATAAGATAATATGCAATAAGATACAACAAGTAAGATATTTCAACCACTTTACACTTCGTAGACGGCAAAAATAAAAATTTATATTTTGCAGTTCTACAAAAAAGTGACATGGCTGATCTTATCTTTCTTAAATCAAATGAATAAAAGGAACAATAGAATTTTGAAGTGATAAAACTTTGCAGTTGTTGACCTTCCTAAACTCACATGAAAAAACTTAAAAGTGAACAATCTCAAGTTTCAAAAATTGTGGCCAGTGATCTATAAATACAATAAAAAAAAGACTAATGTCATAGGCTTTCTGGCAGTATGAACAATGGGTAGAGAGTTTGACACACAAAGTTAAACTGTATCAAAATTTTAACATATTCAAAAAAATTCCATAAACAGATTTTGAAATTATTCAAAAGAGGACTTAAAGGACCAAAACATTAAAAAAGAGGATTAAAATGTGCTACATGCTAAAAATCAGATTTTGAAAGGAGAAGAGTACCCACTCGGAAGCTCTGAACGAAGCTTAAGAAACTCAATTAAAATTGGCAAAATTGCAACTTTATTAACAATTTATTCCTTATTTTATTCACTACTTTGCTCATTTATAAAAATAAATAAGTAAATAACCCATTGTAAAATGCTTTGAGAAATCCAAAATGACCTGATTAATAGATTTTAAATTACATTTGACTTGTTTTCTTGCCTTTAAAAAAGTTTTAGCAGAATGGGTAAGTCCTCATTGAAAAAAAAAATCTAAATATGACATAAAATAAGAAAGCTAATTTTTATATGTTTATTATTACATTCTTTAATTCATAATTTGGAACAGTTGAAGATATTAAATTTATTTTGAAAGGGAAATGGATTAAAATTTCCACACTAACAAAAAATGAAAAGAAAAATATTTTAGAATAAAAAGTTCTTATTAAATAAATAACAAATTGATCTTAATAATTTTACAAATTAATCTTAATAAATAAATAAATACAGCAGAGAATAGAAGCATTACAGAAATTCAATTTAAAGCTTACTTGATTATTTATCAGCACTATTACTTAGGAAAAGGAAATAGTAAAAAAAAAAATTTAACTACAGTTCTTGTTAATGTAGTCTAAAAAAAATGTATTCTGTTGATCAGATTATAACCAAAATTAGAGAAAAAGCTGGCTTTTAATAAGTAAGCAGTTAAATAAATAGTCAGTTTAAAAAATACATTAAAATCTTACATTTTATATACATTTCTAAAATAGCTATACTCATAACCACTGCTCTGTACTGCTGGCTGATAAATCGAGCAACTTCCACGCAGCTTTGGGATCTAGCTCAGTTTGATCTCTACAAAGGGCCCAAACATAATGCATTCTCAAAACTTTATTCTGGAAAATTAAAGAAAAAACAAGTCATAAAATATAATAAATTAAATAATAATGCATTTTTAAAACTTTATTCTGAATAAAAAAAGAAAAAGAAAACAATCAGTAAAAAATTTTAAATTTCCTTCAGCAAAATATGAAAAGACAAGTTTTATAAATATCAAAATACAAAAGGATTACTTAGGGTTACACAACGGGAAAGTAATCTCCCAATAATTCGTTCGCATTTTGATATTCTGAAAACATTTTTCAGATTTGAAACTTTACAGTTTACTCTAAGCTTAACTGAACACTTTTTTATCCAAACATTGAAATATTGATGAAGGTGAAACAGAATTTTTCTTCTGCCACATTATAATGTCCTCTCAAACATTTCAGTTTGTTGCAATTACATAATAAAATGATAAAAACACATCAAAAATATTTTTCTAGATGAAATTAACGAATAAAATTAAAGGCGTCTAATTTTTAATAAAAAAGAAAGTGGGTGATTAATTTACTTACAGGGTCACCTTCCACAACATTTGCTTTGGCATCACGAACAACTAAAATCTGTTGTGAGTTAAAAGTCAAAACTAAAACCGGACCTTGCTCCATCATTTTCCCCATAGCCAGCTGAAAAACGCAAAATAAAAATAAAACATATTAACATCAAACACTGTGAACGCTGTAATGAATAGCAGTAAAATAGTCTTTAACCCTTTATAAGTTCATTTTTGTTTAGTAATGTTATGTTAAAATATTTTTTTTAAAGATTGAGCTATGAAAAGAAATTCATTCAGCTTATTAACTAAAATTAATTTGAGTTTTAAGACCATTTCTTTGATGGTAAGGTCAGTGGGTTTTTAATTTGATTGTGGGTTACATAATTCCCTCTAATGTAAAGAATTGGTCATAAATTTAAACTTCTGTGCCTAAAAATAAAAAAACATTTTATAAATTCTGTGTTTAAACTACAAATAGACTACACGAGAAATATTCAAATGAACAAATGCGAAAGAAAAAAATAGTTTCTCAGTATTGGCCTCTTTTCTTGATCTCACACTTGCTTTTACTGTAACTGACATTTATGTAAACTCAGTCCTTCATTTCCTTTTTATTATTATCTTATTTTCTGAGGTTATCAGCAGATGGACGCATAACAAATCATAGTGGGAAAATAGCTCTCCATGAACATTTAAAAATTAATTAAATCGGTTAGAAGTATATCTCCTCTGACCTTATAAAGTGTTAAACAAAATAAATTACAAACAACTATTCTTACTACTGAATCAAATTGACTTATACACAAATTAAACATTGAGATTCAAAAATAAATTTATATATATTTTTAAAGATAGTTTTTTTAATTGAATTTATGAATAGTTTATAAGGATTTTAAAGAAGTCTAATTTATTGATATTTAAATGTAGATTTAAGTAAATAATTGACATACTTGTATGAGAGGGTTACATCAATTTGTAAAAAACGATTACTTTTTAAACCTTTTCTACATCAATTGAGTAAAAAGTTACACATATAAAATTCTAATATATTAAGTCATTTAAAACCTAACTAATATCTTACGAAAATTGACAACATTCGAAACTTTGTAGTTCAAACATAAGGCACTGTTTTCCAGGGTCCACCCACTTAATTTCAAGTTTATTGGAATACATATGCATTTAAAACTTATTGAATATATAGTTAATGAATCAAAATTAAAAAAATAAAAGACTTATTCTGCCAAGAATCTTAACATTTGATCTAAACTAATTTAATCTTTATTAGACATCTAACTGACGAATTGCGTAACACTTCATAAAGACGTTGACCAAGAATAAAATAACAATCATTTCATTCATTCAGAAATCAATTAATAATAACTGAATAACAATATCAACTCTTTTAGTAAGAAATATAACAAATATTTTAACTAAATTATTATTAAATAATATAAAACATGTATTTGAACATTTTATCAGCTTTTAAATAGATAAACAAACATAAATATATATTACAAATTTCAAATTTCAAAAAAAAATAATAATAATAATTTTTTTTTTTAAATTAAGATTCTTACAGACTATTCTATATTTACACAAACTGAAGATAAAATCCTTCTTTTTTACAAATCAATTCTAATAGTAAATACAAAAAAAAAAAAAATCTTAAGTAGGATATAACAATTTTCTGTCCCTTTTTATATTTATGCATTGCTTTTTCTCAGATTTTGTTTTAATGGTAAATATGTAAAAGCATGTAAAAAAATTTAAATTGCTTTGTATTTTAGAAAAAATTATATTTTATTGCTTCTGCTTACACAAAATAATTGTTATAAAAATTAATTTAATTAAAATAAGCTACTTTTTAGCTCTTGCATAAAATGTAGCATACTAAGGATCACAATTATTACTTTCATACAAAAATTGAGCAGAATAAAACTGATGGGTAATCAAGATAACAAACCGTAATGATTTTATGTAATCAAGATTAGATATTTATAAAAAAAGATTATTCCTTTTAATTATTAATAATGATTACTTGTATGTTTACAAACATAAAAAATTTTTATAAATATGATTACAAGTGTAATATGCAATGATTAATGATTGCAAATACTTGTATTGAATTGTATTTAACACAACAATGGTTAACAGGGTTGAATTATATAATGAATTTAATCATTAGACTTCTTAATGCATTAGTATAATTAAAAAATTTAAAACAATGAAAAATTATCTATCTTCAACATGAAATAATATTTTTTGAGAAAATAAAGCATAAAATATACAATATTAGTAAGAAATAAATAAAAAATATACATAATGTAATAATAACATACATGCTTTTTTAAATTTCAGGTGATCAAGCTAGTATCAGTAGCACAAATTAACACCTTGAAGGTGAGCAAATAAGTTTAAAAAATTTAAATTAAAACAAAACAGGTGAAAAGTTTGAAAGCCTCAGATAACCACTTTTGTCACCGATAACAACCTACCAATAACATTTCCCTATCAGAATTTTGAAGTAGATATGTTATCACAAATATAAATTCAATTCTAATTCATTTAATTTAAAACTAAATTTATTGTGAATTAGTATGTCTGCTAGCAAGTATTTACCATGACATGACAACTCAAATGTGCATGGGTTAGAAGCTAGCAGCCCTGAAGGGTAAGGAATTAGTAGGAACAACTGTCATCTCAGACCTTTTACTGATTCATCATCGGCAAAAATAAATAAAATTAATATTTAAGAGAATCATTTAGTACACACTAAACAATTATTATTACTTCATTAAATTATTTAACTTTTAAATATTTCAAATTTGTGCATTTTATTTATGTTTATGTAGTCATAGTTATGTGATTTGTAAGTTTAATTCACAATTATACTGTTGTGCCTCATCATCATTGACACAACAGTCCAGGGTGAATTCTTTAGAACATTTCTCCCTGAAGTTCTTTCTGTCGCCACTTCAATACAATGATCAGTTTGAAATTCACATTAATGAAGGCCAGCAATCAAAGTTTTTGGCATCTTCTAGCTCCACCATCAATTCTTTTATATTTGAAAACATTATGTTAGGCTAGATGTATATTAGATCCCAAAAACAATGGTATTCATTTAGCTACTGCCTGGGTCAACCAAGCCAGGTAAGTCAGAGGGGAGACAACTGACAAAGAGGACAACCTGACCCTTGAGTAATAATACTACCTCATAAAAACTAACAAACAAATTATCAGGAAGAATCGACCAGGCAAACAAATTATGGACTTGAGAGGTGTTTATGGATTTACTTTGAAACAATGATTATAACAATATTTCATTATAACAATATTTGAATATAAATATTTGAATATAAATATTTGGATATAAATAATTGAATATAAATAATTTGAATATAAATATTTGACTATAAGTATTTGGATATAAATAATTGAATATAAACATTTGAATATAAATATTTGAAATATTGATTTGAATGAATATTTTTACTTCACACAGTTACATGATCAAAGGAACGGGCTAGGGTTTTTCAACACATTGTTAATAAACTTACAAAGAGTAACAGTAATTTCTTCAAATAATCAATAACTTCTTACAAAGGCTTGAATTATTCAGAACAAAATTTTCAGTTATCAAGTGTAGGCATAAAAACCAAGAGAAATTAGTTGTTGACCTGAGAACTATTAATTTAAAAGTGTCATTAGTGTATATCCACTTTTACTAGTCTGTTTACATGTCACTCTAAATCTTATTACAATCATTTGAAAGTCTTTTTTTTTTTTTTACAACATTATTACCTTTACCTTTCTGCAGAAAAGCTGGCAATACATTAGAAGCCTGGAAGTCAAGATTTAATTTACTGATGCATAATATGAATCACAAAAATATGAATCAGTAATCCATTCCTTTACACTTTATTGACAATAACTGATCAGGTTAACGACCAATTATTATTTCATGGTGGCCTGAGTTGTGTTTAAGGGGTCTTAAATCACCATAAGTCCGAAGTGACTTGCAATGCTATGGTAAAATTAGAAAATTATAACACTTAAAGCAAGGAATTAGAGATTATTTTAAGATTAGTCTTAGAATGGCTGTTAATATTGGGCAATAACAATTTTGTAAACAGCCGATATTGATTGAAAAGGACAATTCTATATAGGGCTAATATTGGCTGAATAATGGATATAAAATAGGTAATTTAAGAATTCTATATGAGGCCTATGTCGGAAAAATATCGGCTTTTTCAAGATAAATAAATATTGGTCCAATGAGGGCTGATATTATTTTGCAGTAAATGTAGCGGTTGTACACATATAAACTCACTCTTAGAAAGGAAAGAGGGGTTTCCTCAAAATTGAGACAGTTTGGGACAAGGGAGGGACATTACATATTTTTATTATTTTTACCTTTGTTTATCAAAATAATTAAACATAATCATCAAATTAAGTCATTATTTTTATGCTTACTCACCAATGTCATTATAATGCACAAAAATAAAATTTGAAGAATGAAATATAAGTGTCTCGTTTCTGGTCTACTAAGATATGTTTATGAAATATAGTAAAGCAAAAAATGGGAAGGATATAGTGAAGTGCGAAAAAGGGAAGGAGGGGTCAAAAATATTTTTTAAACAATTATTATATGAACAGCCCATCAGAAAAATCAATTCCGATAATTAACAACTTAAGTTTAAAAAAATTAGCAAATAAGATTTCATTTTTTTTTTAAAAGCAAAAGTAAAACGAATCAAGTAAGAATTTCTGAGCCTCAGATAACCACTTTTGTCACTGATAACAACCTACCAATAACATTTCCCTATCAGAATTTTTAAGAAGATGTGTTCTCACAAATATAAGTTCAATTCTAAAATATTTTTATTTAAAACTAAATTTTATTGTGAATTAATGTGTCTGCTAGCAAGTATTTACCATGACATGACAACTCAAATGTGCATGGGTAAGAAGCTAGCAGTTCTGAAGGGTAATGAATTAGTAGGAGCAACTGTCATCTCAGACCTTTTACTGATTCATCATTGGCAAAAAATAAATCAAATCATCATTTTAGACAATCATTTACAGGGGTCTATCCAGGCCAAATTTACTACCGTTTAGCGGTACCCTCACAAATTCAACTGTAGAAAAAATGGTAGTTTCACATACTACTTTTTCTTAAAATTTTACTTTTGAATCTAGAAACGATAAATCCATATTTTTGTGTTGATTTTTCAATAATTATTGTGTTGATTTAATGTGTTAACATGCGTAAATTGAATTAATGTGTCGATTTTTCAATTTCTTAATTTTCATAAATTATGTCTTAATTTTCACAAAATAGGTAACTCTCAGAAAAACCTAGACAGACCCCTGATTTACAAGACAGCATATGTGTGAACATTATTTTAAAAGACTTAAATAGTTAAATTATGTTTATTTACTTATTAATTTCTTATCCAAAAACAGTTAGATAAGTAATGGAACAAAGTAAAACGACACCAAGGACAGTAACAAGCGATTGCAAATGACAGCATTTTTTTCGCACTGAGTTAAATCCTCTTGCATGATCTTTGCTTCTAAACTAGGCCGATATGATCGATCTGCTTTTGAACTTCGTAAATATTTTTAAGGCAATTTTAAAAACACTTAATTCTTTGAACATTAGATTACCCATTTATTTTTTCAAAACATAAAAAAAAACTTTATAAAGAAGCTGAAAATTTTCAATAAAAATAATCATCTAAAAATAAATTATTTCATATTAAATAAATTTTACTTGTCTCAGAATTAAGAAATATATGATAATAATTAAAAAAGATAATAATTAAATGCCAAATAAATATTATTGTCTCAGAATTAAGAAATATATGACTTATACTCACATCCACATTCATTACATCAAGAACTTTGGAATCAAAATGGTATCCTAAGCTTTGAGCTGTTTTGATAGGTGTTGCTAACACATTAAATGGCTATTAAAGAGAAACATTCTCTTATGACAGAATATAAACAGAATAATAGACATAAATAAACACTTTAATATAAGCTTACTTACTCCTTCATAGCACCAATCCTTCAAAATTTCTAAATCTCCTCGTATCATTGCCTAAAATAATATAATTTGCACTTTAGTTCAAAAAAAACAATAATGTAAAACAATTAAATAAAATTAGAATGAATAAGCGTCCAACAGGGGTGATTGTGAGCCCAAGTCAAAATTCCGGAAAATTTCTTGAGTAAAAAAAAAAAGTTTAAATCAAATAATTAGAAAAAAGTTTAAACAAGGTTTTTTCCTTTTTCTCAATATTTTTTAGTTTACTTAGAATATATTTAAAAAATTTTACATAACTATGAAAGACCTGGAGAAGTAATTGAAATTTACAAATACGTCTTTCTTTCTTGAGTTTATGATTATAACTATTTACTGATAAAAAATGAAGATTAATTTTGATATAAGCTTATAAAATATCTGGTTCTCTTAAAAACAAATAAAATAAACTGTGTTTTTAAGCTTCACCTTTGAAAATTTGATTTCCGGAAACTTTTGTGGTCAATGATTTTTTGAAACTTATGAACCTTCAATCTCCGGAAACTTTCGGATCACGGTTAGCGAAAAACCCGGAAATCAGGATTTTTTCCGAGCCCTGGCATCCAATGCTTATTTACAATGAGGATTTTTAATATCCTACAGATCACTTCCTAAAATAATACATTGTACATTTATGCTAGCACCAAATTTATGCAAAACAATAAAAAAAAGTTTTAATTTATGTTGTTTAAATTTTTTTGAATATTTTAAAAGGCTTTCTGTACTTTAAACAAAAGTACTTTAGTGCTTTTACTAAACACACTTGTACTTTAGAGTAAAAAGTACAAGTAAAAAAAATTAAATAAAAATACAATCAACAAGCGTCCAATATTTATTTATAATGAGGATTTTTAATAACCTACTGATCATTTTCTAGAAGAATACAGTTATGCCAGCACCAAATTTATTTAAAACAATAAAAAAAAAAATTTATGTTGATTGTTTAAATTTTTTGAATATTTTAAAGGGCTTTCTGAAAATTCCTAAAAAAAAAAAAAATTCTGGTTAACTTAGCAATTTATTTGCTGCTATAGTAATAGGGAAAAACATGAATTTGAAATATCCAATCCCAAAGATTCAACATTTTAATGCAGTATACTCTCTATATCTCAAAGTTGAATGGACACTAAAAAAGTTTTGAGATATTGAGTTTTTGAGACAAGTTCAGGACTGAATATGTCCTAAAAAATTAAAAAATATATTCTAAATACTCTAAAAAGTAGAATCATGAAACATAAGAATTACTACTATTAAATATGTAATGATAGTGGACTATAAATTTAAATACAACAATGATAATTTTCTTTTTAAAAATAAGACAAAAATAGTTATGCATTAAATAGAAAAGAATTCATTTACAATACTTACTTGACAATACTTGATTTTTCCAAAAAAAAATTCTATTTCTATTTCGAAAAATAATTCGACGTAACAAGGTTTCGAGACGAAACTCTTGGATATTAGAATTCAAATTAACAATAGGTAGATATATAATGCCATGGGGGGAAATATTTTTTTGACAAAAAAAGGTTTTTGAGATAGAGAGTATACTGTGTATAATAACTTCTTAATAGTGAAGAAAAATTGCCAATTTAATGTAGGAATAACCCCTTAATTGGTGATAAAAATTGCTAATTTTGTGTATCTAATGTTTAAGTGCATAGATAATAACTCCTTAATAGTGAAAAAAATTGCTAATTTAATGAACCTGAAAAAAATAATCTGCAGATGTATAAGAAAATTCATTTTCAAAAATTACTGTTATTGTTTCTTCTGTTAACTGATAAAATTTTTAAAAGTAAAAAAATTCAAAAAACAAAAAAAAAATTATTTATGATTATTTATTTTACAAAGTGCAAAAAAAAAAATTTTTTACGACTATTATTTTTTTTTTACTACGAGGGTTGCTATTTATATTTCTGGCCTTGGCAACAGTAAGTGTTGCTAGGCGACCGCAGACGATTTTAATCGAAAGTTTGGTATTTTTAAACATAAATTCAGCAGACAGTTTACCATTATAGCTTTATTTGTGTTGTTGACAGTAAATTGAAAAGTTCTTCTCTTTCAAAAAATGGTTGAATCGTAAACATTTTCGTGCCATTATTTTTCATAACTTTCGACGTGGATCGTCATGACAAGAGTGCTTCGATGAACTTAATTCTTTATTCAGCGATAAAGCGCCATCCTACAGCACTGTAAAAAATTGGTATAACGAATTTAATCGTGGTCGATGTTCAATCCAGGACGAATCCCGTGCAGGTCGTCCAAAATCCGTTGTTGTGCCAGAAAAGATCGATGCTGTGCGTGAATTGATAAAGCAAGATCGTTATGTGACATACCGTGAGATAGAGGCGTCTTTGGACATTAGTATGACTAGCATCAATAAAATATTGCATGAACATTTTAAAAAAATTTTGTTCGCGTTGGATCCCGCATAATCTGACAAACGCTCAAAAAAAGGCTCGTGTCGAATGGTGCAAGGAAATGTTGGAAAAATACATTCAAGGTACATCAAAGGCTGTGTATAACATCTACACAGGTGACGAATCATGGATCTATGCATATGAGCCGGAAACAAAACAGCAATCAACTGCATGGGTCTTCCAAGACGAGGCAAAACCAACAAAAGTTGTTCGAGGAAGAAGCACATCAAAACAAATGATTGCCTGTTTCTTCGGCATTAATGGTCATGTGGCAACAGCAGACCTGCCAACCTTAGAAAATAAAAAAGCAGGAGACTCTTTCTGTATCACGATATAGCGCAATATTGAAAATTAAACCTGATTCACACTTCCTACAAGTAGTTTATTTCAAAATATATTATTTACATTACATAAAATAGACCACAATAAGATTCTGACACTGACTAATAAAGATGCGTGTTCTTACTATAAAATATAAGGTTCTATAGAATTATATTAAAACATATCTTTTGATTTTTTCAAATTTAGGAAGAAGTTCAAAACTAACAAAATATGTCAATAATGAATACAATACTTTATAAATGCATTTCTTAATTTTTTTTTTAACTGCTACTGTTTTAAAACTGCAGATGTTGCTGATTTAGCATTATTTTAAAAAAAAAAAAACTGGCATCTATAGAAAGTAAAAAAACATTTTGCCTAATGGTGTCCAAGATATCTCCGATTCTGCCATTTCATTGGTTATTACTGCTGTTTTGGTTCACACACCATAATTTTTAGTGATGTTACGGGGCAAAGTTTTTCTAAATAAATGCCCAGCATGATCTGAAGCACAAGTTGGGAAGGAAATTGCACAAATTGTTGTTTTTTTTTCCTCTATCTTGCACTAAATAGAAAAAAGAAGGAGAAAACACCCTGAAGGCCTGAGGGCGAAGATTTGAGACATAAGCAGGAGACTCCTGCTAAAAGCAGGAGAGTTGGCAGGTCTGCAACAGTGGCGTTAGAGCAACGCAGGACGGTCAATTCTGAATGGTACACGACCATTTGTTTGCCAGAAGTCATCGGAGAAATTCGAAAAAAGCAGAAGAACAGGCGAATCATTCTTCATCATGACAATGCGAGCTCTCACACATCGATTCAAACAAAGACATTTCTGACAGAGCGAAAGATCGAACTGATGGGTCATTCACCGTACAGCCCTGATTTGGCACCCAATGACTTCATCTTATTCCCACACATAAAAAATAAATTACGTGGACAACGATTTTGGACCCTCGAAGAAGCGGTTGATGCATTCAAAACGCATGTTTTGGAGATCCCTCCATCGGACTGGAAAAAGTGCTTTGAAAATTGGTTCAAACGCATGCAAAAGTGTATTGATTATCATGGAGAATATTTTGAAAAACAATAAAACCAATTTCGATCCTACATATTTGTTTTTTCATTATTAGGCCAGAAATATAAATAGCAACCCTCGTACTATATCAATTTTTCAAGTATTCTCATTTTAAAATATTTAAACTAAGTAAATTTTTTGGTATATTATTTTTAACTAACTCACAAATAAAGTCAAATTAGTAACAAATTCACAATTACTGTAAATTTTACAATTACAGTCCTTGTCTGACTGGGTTAGGATGGCAAATAAATCAGAGTTTGTAAAAATAGTGCCGCAGATTGACTCAGTAAATTATACTACTCTATCAGAGTTTGAACCAAACTGAAAATATAAAAATTCTGTTAAAGAAAATGTGTTAATGACATCAGACTTCTTATTAAGTAAAATCTAAAATATTTGATTCAACAATACTTTTTTTTAAATACCCCAGCTTGATAACAGCTGAATGAAAGAGATATTGAGTATGGAAATATTAAAGAAAAAACTAAACATATTATTTTAAAAGTTAATGAAAACTCCATTTAACAAATGACTTATTCATTTTTTGTAGTAAATCACATATTTCTAACTAAGGTTTTATTTTAATTAAGTTGACAATAAAAAGTTGTTTTAGGTCACTTGACAACAAAAATAATACTTAAAATTAAACTATATCATATTAATAAGATAGACTTACCTGAGATCACAGCATGTTTAAGATTTTTAAAACTCTAGCTTGAGTTCATAAAATCTCAAAAATTCACTAATATTTAAGAAATCTATTTGTAATGTAACTGATACTTACTTCTAAAATATTTGGTATAATTTCATCTTCACATTCCTTAAGAAATTTCTCCTTGTCAAAGTTTGGATCCATCTTTACTATTTCAGTTAAAACCTCTGACAGTTCTGTTTTTTGGAAAAGCCCACCTATAATTTTTCCTTTTTTAGTAAATTATTTCATTTTTTGTTTCAAACTGAATAGTATGAATTCAAGCCAAATTTAAGAAAAAAATTATATCACTTATGCAATTACAAAATCCTTTTTCCTAAATTATAAATTTCAACAATCTGTGGATCAAGAGTATCAAATGCATTGATGAAACCAATTGTTGTTACTGTCACTTACTAAATTGTACTTTGCATTAGGGATTATTTCGATTTATCGCTAGGTGACAGAGCTGTAAACTCCAACATCATTGAACAGTAAGTTTCATTTCTTTAAGTATTAAACAAATCTGTGTTGGTATTTACAGTATTTGTCCTACTTAATATTTTTCTTGACTATTTGTTGATTATACTTAAAATAAATCTAGTATCAGCTTGATAAAAATTATAAGTTTTTGTTAAATGAAAATTTAGGATTTATCTTGAAACGTTCTGTCCATCGACGATGCTAACTATGCTGAGAAACGGACGTTACTAGTCAAAATTCCTACACAATGAAAATCATGACTAACTCTAGTTTTAGTTACAAAGTCAATCAATCATATCAAGTTCAGTCAAGTCTACAATCAAGCTTAGTCCAAGTTTATAAGCATAAAATTCTGCTCAATTAAGTAAATTTAAATTGCAAAACAATTTTACAGTCAAATGACTTATCAATTAAAATTGTAATTTCTCTTCTTGCAGATGGTAATATAATATCTGTAATAATTAATCAGAATAAATATAACTGTAGAATTAAAATAAGTTTAGTTTCCTATATTTTACATAAATTTGCCAAGAAAAAATATTTCTCAAAAAAAAAAAAATAACAATTTCACATTTGACATGCTATAAAAATAACAAATTATACAACAAAAAAATAAAGTGATGAATCCCCAAACAAATAGAGCCAGTTATTTGGTCGAAATTGCGTATTAAACTTCTGCTAATTCAACACTATTTGAATGGTGAATAGCAAGTGGAAAGCCCAGTTTACTGTAATAAACAATAAATTATTACCAAAAAGATCTGTCACTTTGTCAGTCAAAAGACGAGATGCTCTTACAACAGGGTTGTCACTCTCATCATATTTCATTTTCCAGTCAAATACCTCTATAATTATAAGATCATATTTACTTCATACAATAATTTATAATCAACTTATTGTTATAAAAATAAAACAGTTATTCAATGTTTCACATAAAAGAGTATAGTAGAACTTTATTTTATAATTACATAAAGAACTTTTTTAAATATTGATAATAACTAATCCAATACTGTTACAAAGGAACCCTGATTTTAGTTGTCCTTTCGTATGTCATTTTCTGCTGGTCCAGGAAAATTGCCTATCAATGTTAAAATATCCCGGTTTTTACTTACCCTCTTTATGAAACTTCCGCTTAATGCACTTCCTCATAACAGACCAAAATAATTTATTTTGTACAAAGCACACACAAACTTTTTTTCTAGTTCTTTTTATGAAGAGAAACTTGCTTCTTATCTGTATGAAGTCTTTCTGGTATTCTATTAGTGTTTCATTATCAGTGAGATGGGATTATGACAAATAAGAAAGACAAAGACCCGTAAACCAAAAGCGAGGAGTACATTGTCAACGCTTTTCAATTATTCAAGCACTCTAAGTCAACAAAAGACAAAGAATTGAAGGATAGAAGAGACAACTGCCAATAACGGTACTGTTAGACTTCCACGAGATCTACAGATAAGAAAAAACGTTTTGTCTAGGAGCACAGTCATTTCTTCAATTCTACTAATTCAGAAATGGTTTCACTTCTGCTTCCATGCCAGCAAACATCCTCAGACTTTCAGTTGGTTTCGTTTGAGCGTCATTTCATTTTTCGCACTGTCGAAACTTTGTCAAAGTTTTTCTCTCAAAAGAAGATGTCAAAACGAAAAAGTTGCTCTCTTGCCGAAAAGGCAGATTGTCAAAAAGCTAAAGAATTTCATGGCGCTAAGTTGATCGTGCTAAATCTTTGGGTATAATTTATTAAACCTTGCAAATGATTTTAAGCAAGAAGCTTCAGTAGAGCTAAGTGCTGAAAAATTTGGAAAATAAGTAAAATTGAAAAACTCTTTTTAACATATCTCCGTATGATGACTTGGAAAAAGTTTTTAAGAACTGGTATAAGGAAGCCCAAACAGAGAAGATTACAAGAAATGGATCCACCCTGTCAGAAAAGGTGCTTGAAAATGCTGAAAGGCTTTAACTCCAAGGCTTCAATGCACTAAATAGCTAGTTAGATCGATTAAAAAAAGAGAAGAAAACAATTAATGTTTAAAATCTATCTGCGTAAATTCATTTTATATTTTTCGGAGAAAAAAAATAAAGTGTTTTCCTTTTAACAGTTCTAATAAAATATACAAAATTAAAATCGATTAACAACTTCTTCAACATTAAGAGTTTAAGTAGATTCAGAAATTATTGTAATATTGTACATTTAAAGAATGACAAAAAAATTACCTATACTTACTGTTAACATATTGGTTATTTTCTCGAAAATTTTGCCAGCTTTGAAACCATTTTGAGTCCTTGTGAAGTTCTATGGTAGTGGCCTCACTAAAAGATAATTAAATATAAATAGTATCAGTCTTAATAACAACAGCCTTTATAAAACAAAATAGCTGCAGTTTCAACTTATATTTTAAAGTAATAAAAAAGTAATTGTGTTGATTTTAAATGAAATAAATTTCAACATTAAAAAGTAGATTTTTAAAATTTTTAAATATTTATACTCAATATCACAAAATTATGCATATATATACACAGTGGAACTCCGATTTAAAATTTTCCATCAGATATTAAAAAATGCATAAAGAAGGATAACGTAAAATTGGGGGGGGGGAGGGAATATGAGTATATCTTTCGAAAATTGACACTTACAAGATGAATTACTAAAAAATGTGTAATCTTTACACCTTTTTGTTTTAAGATACAATTTCAGGAATATCTCTCTCAATACTTACTATTGTTTGCAAATTGTCTTTATGGTTTACATTCGCAAATGTTTCAGAATTTTTATGCTTTCAAACTCTTGATCAGTTGTGGGTACATCCTGTGATATTTTTTGCTCATCTTCATCACTATCATCAGGAGCAGACATTAAATAAGATATTGAAGGAATGAAAAGTAATAAGTTGTGTTTTGCACTCAATATGCGTGTCATCAGCTTTGGAAGATCTTCAGACAGGCAATTTTATTCTAAAGGGGCAATGCTTCTATAGACAGGGACAGTGATGATGTATTTTATGACGTTAAACCCCGCCTCCTTCCAAACGCGTTCCAAACAATTTTTCGAACGAACCATTTCAATGGCATTTCCTATGTGAATTTAAGACGGCAAGATTTTTAGTTTATTATTGAAATAAATAAATTTATATAGCGCTTCTAAGGGACTTATTCCTAATTTAAGTAGTTTTCCTTATACGGAGTATCAGTAGATTTTACGAGTTAAGCGCATTAAATGCTATAAAAAAAAGTTTCAAAATGGTCAAGTTATCTTTAATTTTGATGTATAAAAATCTAAGTCTCAATATTTTTAACTCTTGTTTCATGTTTACAATAATGTCTTATTTTATTTAGAATTTGTTACATATTCTTGACCTACATCTAATTTTTTTCTTCAGTTATGGATAGGCATGCATTGTTTTAAAACGTTTTGTAATTAATTTTTAATCTATAATTAGATTGTATTTATCAATACTAATATGTCTGTTTATTTAATTATGTCTGATGATAAAATTTGTAGTTATTGTTAACTTTGTTTGCTTAAGATTTTCTGATTATTGATGCCAATTCTCATAAGCTTTAGTTTTTAACTACTAAATAGGAATAAATTATGTAAACTTATTTAATTTTCAATCTGCACAGACTTTTAGTTTAAACTCAGATTTATTTTGACTTGAGATTTTATCTTGTTTATATTTGTCAACATCATCATTAATTAGTTTTTAACTGTAGTTTTATGCATTAATTATTTGAGAAAATTAAGTTACCTTATAATTAGATAATAAGGTATCTATTATCCAATAATAATATTAGATTATTTCTTAACGTTAGTAGTGTAGTGCTATATTAATGTGTAGTGTTATCATAGTACAGTGTAGTGGTATGTTAAAAGGGTCAATATTATGTTTAGTTTCCAGAATTTTAATACATAGAATAGCTAAATTATTTTAGAATTTTAAATTTCTAATTTTCATTTTAAAATGTGAGAGGAACAATTTTTTTTAGGTGTTATATATGAATTTATCTTAAAATCTCAGATTCCTATTTTTTTTCGATAAGAAAGTGCAACATGAATTTTTTTAGAATTCTTTAAAACATACTTATCCCATACAGAAACTTTTATTTAACATTCATATTTATTAATCTATGTATTCACATAGATGTTTAAATTTTACTTATTTAATATTAATTTCGCATGCATTTCAAATAAATATAATTCAAATTTTTAAGAAATTTTTTAATTTAGAAACTTAATTCTTTAATGTATGTATGCATATTTAGTTATACAGCTTTTATTTTGGCAAATGTTACTGTTATCACTTTTTATAGAATAAAATTTGCATTTGACAGTCTAAATCAAAATTTTTTAAATTATCTTCATAGTAATATTCTATTTGTTGCAGTGAACGTAACATTCAAGTCATCCATATTTATTTCATAATTTGGTTGTAAATATGTTTTAAGACCTGTCAACTCTTTTGTTTATATAATTTTTTTTTTTTTTACTTCCTATCATTTTAGTAAAATTACCAATTAATTTGAGCTATTTTAAAAACGTGTATCTAAAATGCTTTATAATTTTCACTAATTTATCTGACTTTATTCATGCTTCTTACATAACTTTTTAATTTGTTTTAAAATTCTCATAATTATTTACAATTAATAAGTTGTCTCAATATTATAAAAAAAACTGATTTAATATAATATACATATTTTAAGAAAAATTAAACATAAATTAGAAATAACTTTTTCCAAATAATAAAATTCACAAATTTCCGATCTCCAGATTATAAATACAATTTATATGGTAAATATTAAATACAAATTCTCTCAATCATAAATACAAAAAGTTTTCATAATCATTTGCAATTAATAAGCTATTCCAATTAATATCATAAAAAGAGATTAACGTAATATTAATATATGCAACACTTTTTCTTGCCATGTCAGTGGTTAAATTCGACTCTATATTAATATATTCAAAGATTTAGTTGACCCACTTTTAACTACATGAGAAACGCCATATTGTTCGCTCCGTTCAAAACTTTGTTTGGAACGAGGAGAGCTAGTGACGTTGTTGATGACGTAGGACTAACCCTGTCTATTGGATACTGAGAAGCAGTTAACTCCGATAAACATTATTAAATTCAATTGTAATGCATTTAGTCGATACTGTCAAACATTTAGAAATCAAATTCAGAGCTTACAGAACATTTATATTTGCTTTAGAAGTTGAAGATCACCGGCATCATGGAAAAAAGAAATGATTGGAGAATTTCAAGAGTTAAAGTTTGCAAAAAAACCAAGACTCAAAAGTTGAAGTTTGCTGTAAAAAATTCCACTCGCAAATTTTACAATTTAAGCTTCAATACTTCCTACAGCCACAAACACTGGGCTTCGCCCACCCGACAACCTTTCTGATTTGGTATCAATTGGGAAAGAACCTCTCACAGATAAAGGGACAATAATTTTGGCTAACCGAACAGCAGAATATGACGCAGGAAAAGATATAACATATGAAACGAACAACATAAAACTGGGGTTCCACAGTATTATGTAAATATATATATATATATATATATATATGATAACGGGCAAATTCTACATTATATGACTACATTAAGACTCACTATTCCTGAAAAGAAAAAAAAAATCCAAGATGAAAATGACCACACAAAAGCTTTTTTAAAAAGCATACAAATAACAGTACTTGAATTAACTTTAGCTTTAAAAAAAATTACACCTTAACATGAAATGAAAGTGGTCATTTCTGTAATTTAATCAATTCAAAAAATCAAACAACTTATTAACTATTACCTGTTAGGTTCAATAATTCTTTCTTCACCCATTTCAGATCTTTCACTCCTCTTACGTAATTTTACTAAAAATTTTAACGACAGTTACAAAACAGCATAAACTCTAAATATAAAAGCAACAAAATTAATAATTTATACAAAACATACTTGGAGCTTGATAGACTTTAGAACCAGTAATTTGAGCTTCTTCAATTTGATCCCTGACAGTCTTTACACCCTGTCGTAGGAAGGAAAGTATTAAGGAAAATATTTATATTAATATTTCAATAAATATTAATCCTTAAAAGAAATAATCTAATTCTTAAAAGAAAATAGCATAACATTTTGAAACTGAAAAACATCAATTGAAATCATTCATTCAAATTTTGTGCATTAGAAAAATGAAATATCATTAACATTTTAATAAATATTAATCCTTAAAAGAAATAATCTAATTCTTAAAAGAAAATAGCATAACATTTTGAAACAAAAAGCTTCAATTGAAATCATTCTATACATTAGAAATATAAGAATATTATTAACATTTTGATAAATATTAATCCAGACATTTATATGATTTTAATAATATTCATGATTTACCTCTGCAACTGCTCTCATAGGAGTGCTCTTTCCGAGTTCTTCACCTTGCTTTGCAATTGCTTCAGCAGCCATCTTAGCTGACTTGGCAAATTCTTCAGTTATCTCTCGACTTTTGCGACCAATTTCACTCTTTTGTGCCTCATTAAGTCCCTTTAGGGCAAATACTTTTATTAGGTGATTAAAATAATAGACAACTATATCATAAAGAATATGTGAAACAAATACTATAAACTAAGAATTATCAATGATACAAACCTAAAATGTGTTGTAAGTAATAAATAAATTGAGAATATATTAAATAAAAATTATTAATGAATGAATAGCAATGATAGAAAGCTAATCACGATATACAATATGATATTAGATTAACTAAATATTAGAGAATAATGTTAGAAACAGCTAAATCATGTTGAATCAAATATGTAAATTTACTTAAGAAATCAAATTGATTGTTTAGTTTTATAATGTAAAAACACACTAGTCCTGAAAAATTCAATTTTCATTTAGTAGCCAGTGACTGATAGACTCTAATAACTTAGTAGCCACTTTTCCCTCAAACCCAATGAGGCGGTAATCGTTGACCAATATCGATAGGTTCTCTTTATCCCTCTGGCAGAATTTTTTCGGGCCTCCTGCGACATTGCGCTCAAGTACTATTACATGGAGTGTAATCAAATCTTTCAACAAAAAATAAGCACCTTTTCAGTACTTTTTAAGCACTCAAAAAAAATTTTTAAGCACTATATACAGTAACAAAATGCAAAACATTTTCAAAGACTTCAGATGATCAGGAGAAAATAACTAGTTTCTAACAAAGAAATCTTTTCTTGATTATATTAGCCGTTATAAAATGATCGAGAGATTTTTCGGTTTGATATCAGAGAGTGGAAAAGGAAGTCAGAAATTGAGAATATGTTGCAAAATGCAGCAGAGTTGCATAAGAGAAGGCAATAATCTCACCAAACCCAGCTCAGTAGACGCACATACGGACTCGCAAGTATTCCATCAAACATGTACAGTCCTCAAAAAAAAAAAGATATCACCCTGAATAACTTTCGATCTAATGATCCGATTTTCACGAACTAAGTGTTAATCTTAATGGTTCTTGGGGGTGACCTCAAATATGCTAATTAATTAGTGCTAACTATTAATTAAGTTACGAAATCAGACACAAAAACGTACTTTCTCTGAATAAACATATATTTTTTCTTACATATTTTGATTTTTAACCTTCAAAATATAGGGGTTAGCCGCAATCTGGGAAATATGGTCCCCATAGTTTGGTCAGGAGAGCGATCCAAAGTTCGTACCCCTTAATGTTAATTTCACTTTTTACGTTTTTAGTCATATTTTAAAAACTAATAAAGCAATTCGAAGAAAATTTCACCCAGTCATAAAACTCATTTACCCAAAGATAATTTCACGAAAAAAATAATTTTTAATAATTGTTAATTATTTTTTATTATTTAGTTAAATAAAGGATGAAAAATTTTTGAATTACAAGGTATGAATTTTTTTATACCATATTAATCTACATATTTTTCAATTGAAAAATCTAAAGTTTCAACTGTTTTTATTTATTAGAAGCTGAGAAAAATTAAAATTAATTATTTTTTAAAAAATAATTTGGCGACAATGAAGAAATGATTAAATGGGGCGATAAATATTAAAATGTGATAAACTTGTGAGGAACTTGACTTTGCGCGCTTAGCATAAAATTTCATTCATATTTTTTTCGCTAATAATCGTTTGCTTATCTTTTCATTTTTATTTTTTTAAGCTAGAAAATGCGATGTTTCTTTTTTAGTCGTCTAAAATTCTATTTGCAATTTAGTAAAGAAATTTGAATAAAACATTTTATTGAATAAAATACATTTTATTCAGAGAATGTGGAGTTTTATAAAAGCATGCTTCTGATAAAATATGATTATACAACAGATTGTGCTTCTTTAATGTGATTATTTTTTATTTTTTAGTTTTTTTTCCTCAATAACTGATAAAATTTCAATAATATGCATACGAATGAATAAATTTGGAATAAAATATTCATCAATTTCTTGAATATATATTTTATAAATACAGTAGAGAACCATTTATCCGGTATCCAGATAACCGGGAAACCAGAAAACCGGAAATTTCCCGCCATTTTAAACTAGAACGAAAAAAGCGGAAATTGGACTCATCCTTGAAGTTGAGTAGAGGAAAATGTAAGGAAGGGGAAGATTTTTTTCCCCGTTTACCCAGAGAAACGTCATTTCCACCGTGACCTTGAAGGCAGGCAAGGGAGGAATGTTTTATTTTTTCCTTTAGGCCGTCAATTGAACTCAAGGGTGTGGCATGCTGCTTTCGTTTTCTGACTGATTTACGAGGGGGGTGGGGAAAATGCATTGCATGCATATCAGTGAACAGAAAAAGAAAAGAGAAAAATATTTTATTTGACATGGACTAATAAAAATAAAATCTTTTTCTTTTGAATAAATTCTTATTCTTTGGAAGTGCGGTATCAATTACAAGTTTTTCTTGGTGTGGAATCACATCTGCTGTAATTAAAAATCTTGTTTTTATCAACAAAAAAATAAAATAAAAGGAGAATTGTTTATTATTTTAAACATAGGATTATTTTATGAAGCAGATTGCAGTTTTGTTTTTCTGATTCCACTACGTTTGATTTTTTTTCTTTTCGCGATAAATTTCGCACTCAATAAATTAATTCTTTTTATTCATAAATTTTATCATTAGGTTTTTTTTTTTTTTTTTTTTGAATTCCGTTGATCTTGCCCTGTTTCGGGTTTTAATATTTATGCTAGTGCCTTTTTTAATTATCGTTTCGGTTCGATAATTTTCAAGTGTTTTTATTTAGATTAATAAGTTTTCCTTTTATTTTATCGTTTCCCCCGAAAAATTAGGTATAAAATATATTGCGTTATTTAATCATTGGTTTTGTTTATATTATTTAATTTAGGAATTGTAATTACTTTTAAAAAATAAATATGAGAATTTTGTATTTTTTAAACTTGATTTTCTTGTCTAAACTTGCAAATTTTTTTGTTCTTTTAAATGTTATATTTCTACCATTTTTTTTTTTTCTTTTTAAAGTTAGGAGTACCTTTCTTTTTTCTCTTACTTTATGCGTTACACTTTTTCCTTGTACTTCGGGTTCGATAAAACATCGATTAACGACACTTTTTGGTCGATCCAGAAAACCGGGAAATTCAGATATCCGGGATAGCGATGGTCCCGAGCATCCCGGATAATTGGTTCTCTACTGTATTAATAAAAATACATAGTCAACATTTTTAAGCATCTCTCACAACATCGCAAATTTCTCAAAATCTTATAGGGTAAACTAACCAGTGATGGAATACTTAAGCTTAGCTTGTCATTAAGAAAAAATCATAAAAATTTCAAAATTTGTAATTTTAGCTAAATGACGTATTTGTTTTTAATAACAAATATGTCATTTTTACGTCATTACGTCATTGCATGTCGACATATTTGTTAATAAATGCAAATTATGTAAAAAAAATTTAGATAACTTACATAATATTGTTTTAAGCTTTTGGCGGTTTAAATAATAAGTAGTAAGATAACCAAGTGAAGGAACAGTTCTTAAATTGAATAAACACTAAATTTTCCAGTGAATGAACACTTAATTTTGAGAATGTTTGATGCTCGTTAGGAATCCTTAGGTCACACAGATATCTGTCGCCCTGTAGATGCCTGAATTGATGGATGTTAACACAGGCGGGCATTAGGAAAAAAAAATCTTTTAAGTTTTCGTGCCCCCATTTCAGTATCTTAAGGGCCTTACGAGCTCTGTTTAAAAAGAGAGTATCATATCAGATATATATATATATATATATATATATATATATATATATATATATATATATATATATATATATATATATATATATATATAAGAAAATGAAAATAATCATAGTAGCAGTATTTGGTGGCAAATGTAGCTTATCGTAATTGAAGAATATGCTGTGTGACATTTTATGGTGAATTTGCGAACGTAAGTTTCAGAATGTATCGAAACATGTGGATGCTATTTGCTAATCATCTTTATCCAAAGAAAACCATGTAACGTAAATATCTAGCAAAATGAAGCAATTTTTTAAACAATGAATCATACAATATGCAACATATTATTTCAATATCTTATTGTTAAACATAAAATATTTCAATGTTTTTAAAATGTCACTAAACATTCAGCAATTCATTGAGTTATAGAAAAAAGAAATATCGTAAATTATAGAAAACCTTGTGAATGTGCATTATAATTACTATACAATCTACATTTTATTTTTCAAGCACTTTTTTTTCCTTCAAACTTTCATGCCTAGAAGACTCGATTAAAGCTGTAAAAATCATTATCCCTAAAATTTTGTATATAGCTAATTTTGTATATAGCTAAAATTTTGTATAAGTTATGTTAATTTGATTTTAGTATGAAATCCTCGAATAAACATAGCAAAAATAGCATAATCTAAATAATATCAGACAAAAAGTTCATGTATTTAAATTCTAAAAACTTATAAATTGATTCTTTCAAAGGAGAATAAAATAATTTTTTTTTTTTTGCTTTTTGGACATAAATGCACTTAAAAATTGTCTATTGCCTAGAAACTTCGAGATGTTTTCTATTAACTATTAATTAAACCTCTCAGAGCAATTACAAAACATTATTTCAATTTTTTTACAGTCAGAAATTGGTTCCCTAGCAACCTAGTAAAATTAAGCGTTTCTCTTTTGAATCAGTCAATGGGTTATCTTAAAATATTTATTTGCGCAGGCGACTTTTTTTGGCGGTTTTCTGGACTATCGCCAAATATATAAACCTTTATTGCAACCCAATTTACGACCCAATTGTTTTAAAATTTTGTCTTCAAGTGTCTAGATTCCAAATATGTAAAAAAAATAGATGTTTATTCAGAGAAAGTGCGTTTTTGTGTCTGATTTCGTAACTTAATTAATAGTTAGCACCAATTAATTAGCATATTTGAGGTCACCCCAGAAACCATTAAGATTGACACTTAGTTCGTGAAAATCGGATCATTAGAACGAAAGTTATTCAGGGTGATATCCTTTTTTTTTTTTGCGGACTGTACAATGATTATCGCTTTCACACGCTATGGACCAACGGTACGCCAAAATGAATTGTGAAAATTTTGAATAGAAAAACGTAAAAAGCACGCTTTCGCATATAAATAAATAAATAAATGGCAAAATTTAGTTTTAAATACTGACTTCAAAGAACTTTATGTAAAAATATTTGGGGATGTAAAATACATTTAATGTGTACATTACAACTTTGAAACATATGAATTGTTAAAGAATTCTCCTTCCACATGAATCTTTCCACCACAAATTGATAGATTCTGAATGATTAAAATTTTGAAAAGTAAAATTGGACATTTTAATGAAAATTCTGCTTTTCTGAGTCTCTTTCTAAATTGATGTATTTTTTGTTTCACGATTCTGTAAGAAATTCGAAAATTTAATCCTTTAAAACACAGTATGTTCAACCTTACCTCTTTTAATTTACCTTTAAGACTTTCCAATTGTTCCTTAATCTGTTCAGTACTCTTAGAAGTCTCTTTTTCTATTAGTTTCTAAAACAGAAATAAAAACAATAAACATTCAATCAATATCAATAAACATTTGCACAACATTTGAAAACTTGATTGACTTACATATTTTTTCCTTGCATTTTGAAGAGCTTCAGATTTCTCTAATTTCTCTGCTTCTTCTCTAAATTTTTTTAGGTTTTCCTAATCAGTAAAATATTAATCTTCAATAATAATTCATAATAAATAAAAATTTATAACTTAATGGAGAAAATAACATTGAATATGAATAAACAAAGTTGTGATAAGAGTCAATATACAACTTTACAAAATGTTACTTTTTTAAATTTACAGCCTCTGATTACTAATAATAGATTGCTATCAGATCCTATTGTTAGTAATACATAAAAATTTAAGTTAGATAAAAAAAAAACCTTGAATCAAAATTATATCTAATGTTCTGCAACAAATTAACCTTAACTTTCTTAAATAATTTACTTACAAATATTCTAGCCTTATTGAATATAATATATTAATATATATATGGTATCTGCAAAATTTTAAAATTCATGATTTTTCATGACGTAATGAAGTTACTATTTTCCCTGACAAAAACACAACAATAAATTTAAAAAAGCATTCTAATAACATTAATTGAAATTATAGGTATAACCAAAACTGTTATGCTCTGCATATTTATAGATTTTAAAAACAAAGTAAAGAAAGAGTTAAAGCAATAAAATAGCTGAAAAAAATACAAAAGCAAATCATTCTTTTTTCTCCTGCAGAAGTATATTCTAAAGATGCTTTTCTTGGAAAGGAAAGAAATACTCCTGAAATAGGGGGGGGGGGATATATTCCATTTTAAAAATTAGATTTTTCATTGACCTAAATCCATGACTTTCCATGATTTTTTTAAAAATAGTAAAAATCATGACATGGCATGACAAATTTCGTTCAATACCGAAATTCATGACTTTCCAGGTATATATATATATATATATATATATATATATATATATATATATATATATATATATATATATATATATATATATATATATATATATATAATAAATATTTTAATCATATTTAATTTAACTACAAAATCACTCAAACTTTATTAAATTTAATTACAAATAACCGTGTGCATTGTAAAAAAACTGAATAGTTAAATTCTTAAAATTTTTTTAAATGACCAATAATTTTATTTTGGGCACTAAATTTTCAAATAAAAAGGGCAGACTTAATTATTTTAATATCAAATGTATATAAATTCCTATATAATGAAACAAAAAAGATTAACAGCATATAAAATTTTCACCCTAAATGACCAAATTGTTCTGCAACAAAGACTGCAGTTTTGAGCAAATTATATTTTTCGGACACAAAAAATATTCATAATAAATAAATTATTATTCATAAGCTTAATAATGTTTTAAAAACAAAATAACTTAGTAAAATTCATAGAATTTATAACTTAACAAAAATAAATCAGTGAAATTCTCTTAATTATCTCCTTTTAGACAATCAAAACTACTACTAATTCCACTCTTTATTAATCACAAAATGTAAAATTTCGATTAACAGAATATAATCACTCTTCAGTTATTTTTCAATCATTTAAAATGCTTTTTTATTCACATAATCATTTACAGATATGTTAGATGAAAAACTTGGTATGTGGCTCGAAACTATTTCTTAGAAATCTTTAATACATTTAAAAAGTTGGCATAATTCAGAAAGTTTGAAGGCTTTCCAAAATCTCTTTCAAACCAACCTAATAAGAAAAACTAAAGAGAAAAAAATTACTGAATTGATCTTATACAAAAATATAAATTATTTATTTTTATCACCTTCATCTCTTTGTTTCTGTTCAAATCCTCTTTGATGTTGTCAACAATCTGAGAAATAAAACCTTTTCTTTGAGGAGCAGAATAGCAGCATGTCTTTAAAATAGAAAGTAGAAATAGATATTTTGAACAAATCAATCGATCAAATGCATATATTGAGAATTAAAAATGATAAAATATATAAAGGAAACAAAGCTGATGGATTGTACCTGTGATACAGATGGGTAATTTTGCTTTAGAAGTTGAAAGGAAGAACATCTTCCATATATTTGTCTCAAATGCATCTAAATAATTTTACATAAAAGAAAATTAATCAGTCAATTGAATTGAAATAACTCTAACAAATTGAATAAATATATTCACGAGAAATACATATTTACATAGAACTGATTTGTTATACGTCTGCACCTGCTTCTCAGTGAATTTTTTTTCATTTTTAGAGGTTTGATGATAACTGATAATAATCTGGTTTTAAACTATATATTAAGGTGATTTAAAAGGAGTAAACAGAGAATTGAAAAATACTGAGATTATATTGGGCGTGGATATATGACACTATATTAATGTATTTGACACATTTGTAATTTCATAGAACAGAAAAACAAAGAGATTGTATTGAAGGTGTATATTTGATGCTGTGACACTAGAATTAGAATTAGGTAGATAAGAGGAGATTATACATAAAGAATGTTTTATTAATGTTTTGTTTCTCTACGTAACATTTCCTAAGGAAATTAAATTATTAAATTTCGGTTTTTTAAGATTGAATTTGAATGGTCCTAAAAAACAAATGCAGGTGCATAACAAATCAGTTTCATTTTTGCATATTATATATTATTATATTTATACATTCACTATTATATATATGGGCCATTCTCCTGTTATGCACAGGACATTTGCAGGCCTTTGAAGTATATAAAAATAGTAAAATAATGGGGTAATTAATTTTTTTTTCACAATTCAATTCAAAACAAGTCTGTTTCTTAAAGACTGCATTGAAAACAAATCAAAAATTAAAGTTTAAATACTAAAAAAGGGATTTAATATAGTCGTTATGCACGGGACTCAGAAAAAAGATTAATTTCTACCCTGACTTCTATTTTTCGTAAACTCTGTGAATTTAGAACTTGTATATTGTCATTATGTTTTTTTCTTTACTGATAAATATTACTTCTATTCAATTATGCTACATGTTTTCCAAATACATTATTTGATAAAATTCTAAATTTATTTTATCTGTGTTATGCACGGGACATACTTAATGTTATGCACGGGACATGTCTGCAATTTATTACACAAGGAAGCATACACTTGATTTAATTATGTATATTTTGAAGTGGCAACACTAATTCATAGTTTGAATTTAGTTTGGTGATCTGGATTAGAAGTTTTATAAATCATTATAAAGGATAATTACAACTGTATCACCAAGGAAAGAAAACAGAGTTTAGGAATAATACACAAGATTACTTCAAGATTTATAATACTAGATTTAATACTACAAGATTTATCAAGCTTTCATGAGAAAATCATTAAAATCTTTACCTAAATCTCCAACCAAAAAAAAAAAAAAAAAAAAAAAAAAAAAAACAGTAGCTTCTGCAATTGCTACAAATTTTGACTTAAACATGCAAGCTAGTCAGAAAAATACTATTAGTGATGAAGAGTCACCTAATTTAGTACGATAAATTTTTTTCCGGCCAGATAAGTTTTTAACAGCACCAGGAATGAAAGATGAAGTTAGTTTGGAAGAATGGTGAGAAAATTAAATTAAGAAATATTATTTGGTGACATATCTGAATGAAGCATCAGAGTTGGCAAGGTTTAGGAAAGAAAGGATTAATCCACGGTTTAAACTGTCCTGTCCAAAACTCTATGGATCAAATTATATTAAAATTTTAAAAAAATAATGTGAAAAATAAAAGATTAATTTTTGAACAAGGAACAAAATGAAGACAAGTTTTTGTTTCGTTAAAAAAATTATTATTCCTTTAAATATTGTATTTATCCTTATGCAAAAACATAATTTATAAGTACTAAAAGCATATTTAAAGGATAAGGTACTCACTTTTTTTATTCAATGAATTGTGCAGATTCAAAAGTTATTAATCTTTTTCCTATTATATTATATTATTTTCCTTTAATAAGTTAAAGTAAATTGTATAAAAAATATAAAATATTTATTAATGTATGTAATTATTATTTGCACAATAATTTCACATATAGAATTTTTATCTTTTACCAATAAGGTTTTGGACACTTTAAAACAGTTCAGGAGAGTTATAGGCAGTTAAGACAGTTCCAATTGTGCAGTCTGCGGAAGATTTTGTAAATGTTGTAAAAAAAGCTATGCCACCTACTACAGTGACGCTATTTTTAGATTAAGATATAAACAGAGATAATAATATGTGGGCCAACGCAAGAGTAATACCAGGAATTTCTAAAATGCATGGAATTACATATTCGCCTTCTGGTTTAAAATTTTATAAAAATGTTGTAGCACCAATAAAAAGAAATCTTAATACCAGGGCAATTAACACCACAAAAAGTATTGGAGCTAATTGGGTTGTTGTGAAATCTGATAATAGTTTATATGCTGGAGAAGTTACGCAAGTGCTGGGAAATGATATTGAAGTTTCTGCCATGGAAAAGCCTAGAAAATATTGGAAATGGCCTAAACGGGAAGATAAAGTGTTTTACAACATGAGGAAGTTGTTAAAGTTACTCAGCCACCTACAGTTATAAATGCTCTTGGAGTTTTTGGTCTTCCCAATTTTTAGAGAAATCTAAGTTATGCACGGGACATGAAAACAAGTGCTAATTTTTTTATCTAATATTAAACTTAGAGGAACTTCCTTTGTAATATAAGTCGGTACTAAGAGAAAGAAAGTAAAATTGAAGCAGTTTCTGTTTCGTCCTAAAAATAAATGAGAAAAATAAAAATGATCATGTTTTAGTGTTATGCACGGGACAACCAATTTTTGCTCAAATAAATTTTTATTTTTTTACACAATTTTAATATGATTTTTAAATTTTTAATTTATTTTTAAATAAGAGCATTATATAGATATATGAAAAAAAGAAGAAAATTGAAATGCTATAATATTTTTTCAGCTAAGGAAATAAATGTAAATATGTTGATTATAACAAGAAAACTTAAAAAGTACAATGCTAAATTTCAAGAATTGATTCCATAATAAAAATTTAAATATAACTATTATTGTATCTCATTTTTTAAGATTTAACCTATGTACTTTATTATTGAATAAATTAAAAATATGTACAAGTAAGGTAAAAATTGAGGTTTAGAATGTTTACAGTGGAGAATGGCCCATATATGCTTGTATTCACTATGATATTCATACTTTCAACCATTTTAATTATAGAACTAATATGAAAAGACAATTTTACAACCAGAAAATTAGTGAAAAGATAGATAAATACTTTTGTATTCGGATAAATAAAAAATATAGGAGGAAAAAATTAAATCTAAGGGCCCCAAAAATTTGAATGGCCTAGGGCTCCGCGTACGATTAATCCGCCCCACGATTAGCACTAGCATTATTAAGAAGATATAAAAAACAGTTTACATAAAAAGGCCATAAAATTATATAGCATAAATTATTTATAATTAAGCAAGAGCCATTACATGTTCAGTAAGATGAGTACATTTTCCGTGTGATTTCAAATGTTAATACAACACTATTATTGTTAATACTACAATTACTTTTCCCATTGTAAATTTAAGATATGGGTCGAAATTTTGCGTTCTTTTTGGTAGAAACGATATAGAACAGAATACACAAAGAATCAAGAAAAATAAAACCTGTTTTTAATTGGCAGTTACTAACTAGGTTGGAACAAGGTAACTTTACTCAATAAATAACAAAATGTTATTAATTTATATTTTTGTAAAAGTTTTACAAGCAAGTGCAGAAATTTTAACTGTACACCCGCAGAAAAATATCGAACAACAAAGCCGGTAAAGTAAGGAATCAAGTTGAGGAACTACTTATAAAAAACATTACAGAATTTTAAAAAAAAAACTATTTTAACAAACCCAATTAAAGAGATTTACTCATAAACACGTTAAAAAAGCCTCGTGACTAAATTTAATAAGAAATTCATCCTATCATTTATTCAATTTAGCTTTAGTATATTGCATCAGAAAAAATGAAATCAAGACGTATTGTGTACATTGTACACCAGAAATCGAACTGGTTATATTTACAGTTGAAAATAAATATCAGGACGAGTAATTCAAAATTAATAGTAATTCGAAAATTGATAATCTGTTTGTTTACCTTTGAAGAAGGGACAACGCACGACGTTCTGATGAGCGCAGCCATATCTAATCGAAAGACATGAGCAGAGTACGAATGTTAAAACATTACTTGCTACGGATACTAACTTTTAGCTTGCATATTGCAATAGTCAAAAAAAAGGTTTTCGTTTTTACTGTTTCACTAACGAGCGTCAGAACTCAGTAAACAAAAAAAGGAACCATTCTTCTTGCATTTGATTCACACAATTCGGATCACCCTCCAAAAAAAAGGAACACTTGATTGGTGAACTTTCATATTTCACCAATCAGGTTCTCCTTCGATGGTAATCGAGAGTGCGTGAACCAAACGCAGTAAAATTATCAATCAAAGTAGTTTATTCTTTCACAGAATTTTTTTTATTTTTTTATTCGGGTTTCGTTTTCATTTTTTTTTTCAATTTCTACTCGTATTTGAACAATAAAAGAAAGGTCCACGAGTAATCTTCAAGATTTTCCATCATTTTTTCAAATTTTATTTTATATTAGACTTATTACTACGGAGCTCATTGTTAAGTGCAACCACTCCCAAGACAGCGGATGATGTTCAACAACTTTTAATCCCCAATTCAATACCCTCAGAGGAATTGATTTGCTATGGGAACCTCAAGGACTTTGTGACACAGGCAGATTTTACATGTATCAGTCACCATTTAATACGCGGAGACTTTTCGGCCGGTGGGATTCGAAGTCACTAACATGAGCCCGACGTCCCTATAACCAGGCTATTTATCTACAAACTATATATAATAGAAATTAGTTTCTGTTTTGGCGCTTTCTGGAAGAGTTATAAAAATCACATTACAATGTCTTAAGAGAATGTGCGTAATGACAATTACTAGGAACAGAAAATTAATTTCAAACAATTGTCCTCTTGCTTTAATAATTATGTTAAAAGGTTTTAATATATCTTTCTTTTTAATTTTGCTTTTAATAAGGATCCACGAAGACTACTGCCTTCTTTCAAAACTGAAGTTTAGAAGCTTTAGTTCTATAGGCAATCTGGGCAAATGCCCCGGTTTCTTCAACCTTACGATAAATGTCATAGGTTATAGATTTCGTTTGCGATGAAATTGTCAACAAAACTATAATTGAAAATTTTTTTATCAATTACTGCAATGCACATTTTATAATTTTTTTCTAGTTGTGTTTAAGGTCCGTTCATAAATATTGTCCCTCTTAGAGAGGAATCTCGAAATTGTGACAGTTTCTGACAAAAGAGCGGGAGGGGATAGCAAGAAGTGTAAAAGCCCACATTTTGATTAAAATAAGAAAATTTAAAATAAGAGGATGAAATGTTTTTATACTACACTGCTGCACCTCAACACATATAGTTTGCTTTGCAAACCATGTTCACTTCGCTTGCTACTCAGCTAAACCTATTTGAAATGTGTTCTAGAATAAAATCTGAAGAATTCAAATCGATTCTTAAATTCTTTAAAATTAATTCGTCTTTAAAAAAATTTAATTTTTTTGTCAATAATAAGTTATTGAAAAAATGGAAATAAATGACACACAAACGAAAAATTATTCTGCTTTAAAAAAAAACAGGTATGACGGTGCTTTTATTACGCATTCTCCTTTTGCTCTCCGAGCAAGCTTTTTATTTATGTATTTCTTTACTTTATTTTGCTTTGAAAGCATAACAGTACGATGAATGCTAATTTTTCAATGAATAAAATTATTATTATTGAACCCGCAAAAGCATAATTGAAACATAATGTAGAAAATTTTATTTGTTGATATGAACTTTTCGCTTCTAACCTTTTAACTCTTTTCGCTCAGATTTTCGTTGTTCATGCGAGAGACAAAAAAATTTCATTCGGAAATTTGTAAACATGTACGTTTACGCTTTCATGATCGAGACAACTCCCACGAATGATATTTCACTTCCATATTGCCAACTCGAAAAAGAAACGAGGTCTTTCTTTCTCATTGTATTAGAGAAATACAGGTATAGGACAAAATAATAGGAACACCTGTGAAAACATGAAAATTTTTTATTAATAAGGAGTTGGGCCACCTTTGACCTGAATGACAACTTGCATTCGACGTAGGATTGACAAATAAAGGTCTTGAACAAAGTTCGTCGGAATTTGCAGCCATTCCTTTTCCAGGGCCGTCTCGAGTTCAGAGAGTGTGAGCGTAGGAGGAAACCGAGAATGGATTTTTTTCTCTAAAAAAACACCACAAAGGCTCAATGATATTGAGATCAGGGACTGAGGACACCACGTTAGATGTTCCACTTCATAATTACGCTCATTTAACCATAACGCAGTTAGACGTGTGAAGAGGGGCGTTGTCATCTTTGAACACAGGAAACTCTCCCGGAAAGAGAGTACGAAGCATAGTGTAAAGATGATCTGCGAGAATGCTTCGATAATGGTCACTTTTGACCACCCCCCTCAAGACAACGAGAGACCCAAATCCACGGGCCTTTCGTTGTCCACACCATCACAGAATCACCTCCATGTTTAAAGGTTGGAACCAGGCAGTCAACATGAAATCCTTCTGCCGGCGTTCGCCACACGAACACACGTCCGGTGGTCTGAAATAGTGTAAAAGTGGATTCATCAGACGAGATTACTTGTTCCCACTGCAGTTGTGTCAATTTTAGGTGGTCTTGGCACCACTGTTGTCTCTTCAAAGCATTCCTCGTTGAAATTAACTGTTTTGGAATAGCTACTCTGCCATGAATGATAGCAGCATGCAACTCCAGTTGAATAGTTGTCATGGATACAGGATTCTGAAGGTGGGTATTCATCTCGGACGTTATCACTGGCAGGGTAGTCTTGCGTTTTCGAGTGACCATCTTCTTCAACACCCGTCTATCGCTGTCCAACTTCGACTTCATGCCGCTGTTGCGCTTCGCAGAAGACACCTTACCCAACTTTGTGTATGCCGACAGAGTCCTTAATACAGTGGTCCTTGAAACACCCACAAGGCTCGCTGTTCTGGACACGGACGCTCCAGCGAGGCGAGCTCCGATTATCAGGTCTCTTTTAAGGTCAGAGAGGTCGGACATAATCTCGCTTTGCTAGGAACAGATTTTTTTTATGCAACTCTCACACTGCCAAATACTAGACCACTTCCATCACCACTAGGTGGCACACTCTTGCGACACGTGCCCGCTTTTTATTGGACGGTCGAGGGACATTTTTTCTCTCTCATCATAAAAATAGTAACTTCATTATATTAACTCATCAAATGATTGTTGGGCCCACAAATGACATTAAAACACATAGTTAGAGTTTTTGTTTAAAAAAAAATACTGAACTTGATCTTTAACATGTGCTTTGTTCCTGAAATGCTGGCATATGTTTCTATAATGTAGCGTGACAGATGTCAAGGAGGGGTTTGTAGTACGGTGAAAGTGTGACACTACTCGACGAAGGAGAGGGAGCTGTCAAAAATATTGGAAAAAAAAGTGACGTTATTTATAGACGGCTTATAATAACGAAAACCATTAATTTTTTGAAGAAAAATATTTTCTACAAAACGCCAGGAGTTTTAATTTTTTATACAAAGATATTTTTAAAACAAAACGTTTCCATTGAATAGCTTAAAAAATTAATTATAAAAACTTTTATACTGAGAAATCTAAGTTTTTTAGCATAAATGTTTTATACTTAAACAAAATAGATAATAAGTAGATAACAAAATAGATAATAAGATTAAGATAATTTTGTAAAATTTTATCAGTGTCAGGTCAATACTCTTGATTTGACTTTTATTTTTTTTTTTTGTCATCTTTTTGATGGAATTGAGACTAAATCTTAAAACATCAAAAATGACAGTTTCGAAATGGACTTTACAAATACGCATTGCAAAATCTCATAAATGGACATTGAATATTAAAATTTTGGAGGCTAGTCACAAAAGAATTTAAATGTAAAAAAAGGGGCATAAATAAAATAAAAATAAAAAGATAAAGTGGTATTTTTTGGTCAGCAGGGTGACGATAATTTTAATATTTTTTTCAGAATATGATTTGATTATTCACTTAATAAACACAAAACAAAATAGCCGTTACCAAATAAATAAATAAAATAATAACAATAAAAAGAATTTATTTCCACCCGACTAACTGAAAGCGCCGATAATTTTTACATTTTATTTTAATTTGACTATTTAATTTACATTATGTGATCAATACGTGAAAGTAATTTTTTTAGTACTTAAATTTGAAGAAATATTCTTAAAAATTACAAGATCTACTTATGTTATAGTTAATAATAATAATTTCAAAATAAATTAGAATTTTGTCTATTTTGAGGCACAGGAATTCAAATATATATATATATATATATATATATATATATATATATATATATATATATATATATATATATATATATATATATATATATATATATATATATATATATATATATATATATATATATATATATATATATATATATATATATATATATATATAAAACAAAGGAAAATCATAGACAGATGCAGAAGGAAGGGGGGGAAATGATAATGAAAAAAATAACTTTTTCTTAACTCTCTTCGTGCTTTCTTGTATTTATTTATTTTGTTGTACATATATATATATATATATATATATATATATATATATATATATATATATATATATATATATATATATATATATATATATATATATATATATATATATATATATATATATATATATATATATATATATATATATATATATATATATATATATATATATAGAGAGAGAGAGAGAGAGAGAGAGAGAAATTATTGTACTGAAATTTTTTACTTGGATGATAAAAAAATAATTATTCAATTATTTTTAAATGTACAGGATTTATTTCATAGTTATTAAAGCTATGCAAAAACTATGCGAGTAATAATTATTATTTAATAATAATCAATTACAAAATATAATATTACAAAAATTAAAACTTTAAAAAAATAATTATTTTGTAATAATATATGTATTCTTAGTAAATAAAAGTAGACTAAAAATTTCACACAAATAGTCTTAATAAGATATTATTAAATAATATGAATTGTATTTTCGACATATTTAAATAACTAAATAAAATTATTTTAATATAATTTGAATTAACGTGTTCAGAGCCGTGATGTTTTTATTCAGTCTACACATAAATTTTTAAAATATTTTTTATTCAGTTTCGGTACTTTAAATTTAAAAAAAATTTGTTTAAGTTGTTCAAGTTGGCATGCTAAAAAACATAGTAAAAATAGTGATACGAATATTATTAAAAATAATAATAAAAAGAAGCATTATGAAAAATGAAAATTCAACTATGGTGCTGCGATCTAGTGTGTTATAACATAGAATATAATTTTTCAGTATAGTTGAACTTCAGGGAATTCATGAAAGTTCTTCATATGCTGCCATCTGTGGAGTGTTTTAGAAAATAAATTTATCATTGCTTTTCTTAAAATGGTTGTTATACTAAAGCTATATATTTTTCTTTGGATTTGGAAAATATATTCTAAATTTTCGAATTCGTTTAATATTTTGTTTTCAATTTCACACTTAAAACTAGTTGTTTTGATGCTTCAATTTGCATGGACAAAAACTTATGTATTTAAAGTATTTAGCATGGGCATCAGAGAGGCAGAATTTACAGGCGGCCGAAACTAAATGACGCAGTACACAGTCACAGTAGTTTTTTAAACCATTTTTCTGAAACAGTTTCTTTAGCGTTTGCAGCGATTTTCATGCAAAAGTTGTTTTTCTTTTTTTCATTTTTATCGAAACTTAGAATGCATCTTTGAGGTCAAAATTTTCATTTTCAAACTTGACACAACAATTATGAACGTGTCTCTCAGCTTTGGAACCCTTTCCATATAGCACAAATGTCAGGAGCAGTTTTGTGGCTATAGAACCTTGATTAGAGCTAAATAATAATAATAATAATAACCCAATAAATAAAATAAATAAATAAAATAAATGAATAAATAATATAAGTTAATAAAATAAATAAGTAAAATAAATAAAATTAATAAATAAATAAATAAATAATTAATAAAAAAAAAATTAAAATAAATAATGCGGAAAATAAAAGAAATGTCGAAAATTATTATTTCACACATCTCGACATTCAATTTTAATTTAAAAAGAAAAGAAAAAAAATACCATTCCAGTAGAACAAAACATATATCTAGAGCAGCTTTTCCCAAATGGTGATCCGCAGAAACCTTGGGTTCCGTGGAAAGATCACAGGGGTTATTTTTTTTTGAAAAATCAATAATGATTTTCGAAATCTGTAATTATCTTCATATCTAAACACTGAACTGTAATTCATTTAATATTTCGGTTATCTTTATAAAATTATTTCATTAAAATGCCAGTAATAGCAAATTTATTAAAAAAAAAAAGGAAAAAAAAAACTTGTATTAGCATTTCTCGCCAAACTTTTTCATGCAAAATAAAATGACCAAACTCATTATAATTCAGTTTATTTTTTTCATTTTCAGAACTAGACTAGGTACCACTCCAGGTCTGTGAATTCAACTACACCTATTATTTCATGAGTTTTATTGATAAAACAATCATTGAAAAGTAATTTCACTCTTCGCATTAAATATTATGGAAATAATTTGTAGTTTTTTTGTTTAGTATATTAATAGCTGCTAATAAATTTTATTAATATATTTGTGGTTCAATCAAAAGATGTTTGACATCTAGGGTTCCGTAGCCGTAAAAAAAATTGGAAACCGCTGATTTAGAGGGATTTTAAATTTGAATAAATAAGATAAAATAAAATAAAAAGGGAACACAGAAACTTAGTTTGTCAACCCAATGTTTTGAATCCGCATTTAATTAGTCGTTTTAAAGTACAAACTCATTTCAAGGATCATTTGTAGCGCATCTGCGTGGAAATTTTTGCAGACGATTGAATATTACATAATGCTGTAAATAAAATCATGCTACTTTTATTTGCTCATTCTTCTTGAGCAAACAACTGCTACAGTGAGGGAGTTTACGTCATTTAAACGCGTTCACCTTGGCTTTTGAGGTTTTATGTTGTGTCGAACATTATTAGTTAACTAATACTTTAGATAAGGGTGCATCTAATGGCAGACGAAGTTCAAACATTTCCAAAGTTTTTTCATATTTGAGATTAGCACGGCTAGCGAGAATTATCATTTATGTTGCAGAGCACTTGAAATATATTTTCGCGCTTAGAAATATTGTCCATGGAAAATATTCATTGAAATACTTAAAATCGTGTTAGAATTTTTTCCTAAAGATATTTCACGCGTGATCGTCAGAAATTTTCACAAGAAAATTGCTAAGACTTTCTCTAGTTGTAAGACTTTGGGCTCGTGTTCGTGAGGACGAATGTTCGAATCTCGCTAGCCGAAGAGTCCCCGTGCATTAAATGGTGACTGGTACACTTTAAATATGTCGGGGTCACAAAGTCCTCCAACAAATCAATGGCTCTGGGGGCTCAGAGCCATTGAGATTGATCGTTCTCTGGTTCAGGTCAATGATGAATTAATAAATTTCTCCCTGTGAAACGGGCTGTAACGTGTGTGTGACTGAAGTCGTATTCTGGGCCACAGATGCAACACAGAAAAAACAAGAAACGCACCCGCACCCCTACAAGTGACATAAATAACAACCGAAAAAGCAATTTCAATAATTAAATACAAACTATCAAACCAACAGATTTCGACAAAAATTAACATTTTTAACGAAACTTAAATTTTATAGAAAAATATTATAAAAGAACAATAATAGTAAAATTTAAAACTTATAACGACTTTTCTTTTCGGTCTTTAAAAATAAATTTTTATGTTCTTTCCTTAAGGCTTTAAGCTGTCATCACAAAGTTCGATCCTCGGCAGCGGCTTTAAGCTCTCCCAGGTGCAGATTGATGGGCACCATCTTGTCAGGGAAGTTCATGCGATTGGCGAGCAATTGCCACCATCAAGTCTTTGGTCACAAAATTGTAGAACCATCACCATGGTCCACGAATTTCCATGAGAACCGTGGCCCACAATGAGCTGTTGCAGGAATGATTTACTAGATCAATTATTATAATAAATTAAGTTTTATGAAGGAGAACTTGAAATTTTTTTTAAATGAAAGACAGAATTTTATGGACCTCACGATATCAATACTAGACAACAGAAATGTATAAATTTAATCAAAATATTTAGAGAAAAAAGTCATAAAATATCTACAATTTTGTAATTTTTTTGTTACAAAATTTTTTCTTACGTTCTTTATTTGGTAAATTATTACAGCAAATTAATTAAATTCATTATACCAACAATTTTTGTAAAAAAATTTCGTCGAATTCGAAGCAAGAACTTGTTAGATTTCACAACAATTTTAACGAAAGAAGAATTTTATTGACCTTACGAAAACAATACGAGACAACTGAAATGTATAAATTTTACCAAACATTTCAGCATGTGTTTGTTTTGTTTTCGTTCATGCATATTAAATATTACAATTGCTTAACGTCAAAGGCATCGGAACATGAAAGGTCGAACCAAAAGACTCCGTTACGTAAGCGGCCCGCAATACGTCACAGAAACGTCATTAGTTGCGAAAAGGTTAAGAGACAGAAAAGTCCCATCTTCCAAGCACGTGCGGAAACAGACATAGCGAATCGAAGCGCTCTAAAATGTGTGACGTAGTAGAGATGTTCACGTGAAATTCTCATGACGTCATTAAAACATTGGGATTATGGAAGATGCTGAGAAACGCATGTTACGACGTAGAAATACGGAGAAAGTGGGCGAGATTTTCTACTTTTTTCAATTGAATTGACTCGTGCCGATTTTTCCTCTAAATTATTGTCCACCTTCTGCGTCAAAACCCGGCGAATAGTTACTTTTTATAGATGTTGTTATTCGTTTGAGAATTCTGTTTTTTGTTTTTTTTAATTACTTTCCTCTTTCTAATTTAAATATTCTTGATGTCAACAAACGCTTTCAATGAAAAGGTTTAAGGAAAATATTGATAAATTAAATGCGGTTTGAGCCGGATTGAAATCAAAATAAGAACTTAAATATTTGTGATTAGCCTACAAATTTACTCGTTTCGCTAATTTTGTAAACATTTATAACCTAATCAAATAATTTCCATTATTTATTCATTTTTTCTCTATGTATCATAAAAAAAAATTTTTTTTTGCTCTTAAAGTTTCGAAAATTCTCATTGGACAGAAAAAACACTTGATATAAACCTTATCAAGCAAAAAAGATCCAGATAGCTTCCTCTACCATCAGCATAAAATTTTTAATATTTTTACGAAATTTACCTGTAAATTGTTCATTCATCCCTTTAAACGGTATTAGAAGCATTTATTTGCACCCCTTCTTTATATTATTTCTGTTGTTATTATGCTTTTGATTTCGATTATTATTTGAAATTAAAGTCTTTAAACTAAAAGTGTTGTTCCATTATTATCCTTAATAATCGCAGGATTTATGCGATATTTTATGGTAAACAAATATAGTTACGGTTGAGGCTTGGTGGCTCAGAGGATAAAGCGCTGGTCTCCCATTAAGGTTACTAGGTTCGAATGTCAGCGATGGCTGGTTGATTCGAATTTTCTTTCCAGCTCGCACCAACAACAATGATGACGTAAAAATTATGCCCAGATGAGGCACGGATAATGGGTTAGAATTTCTTTGCTGTTTACTTTGCCGTGCTAGGTTTACGTGGTTAACCTCTCCATGTAACGCCAAATGTGGGCAAAAAGTCCTCTACGAAGGCTAATTTGTCCCAATGTTCGATTCAGGAATTCCATTATCTTCTGGGTTGGGTTCAAAATTACAAGGCTACGGACTCGAACGCTGAAAACAGTAAACTCAAAACTTGGCCGGCTATAAAATAAAATATAGCAACAGTTTCAGATTTATTAGAATGTAAACAAGTTATATTTAGTTTTTAATAAATTATCTTTGTTTTTATATTATATTTTATGTGATACTTAGTTTAGTTAATGTATGTAATTAAAATAATGGATACACAATAACTAGACCTGTATAAAATTCTCGAACGTCGTTCACCGGAAAATTTGTAATCATCAAGGAAATTTGTTTTTGTTTCAAGGAAATTTTTTCATTTAACTAAAAATGAAAAAATTCGTCTCAAGTAAACAGTCTTTGTCGAATTCCCCAGAACAAAAAAAATTCATTTTAAGCTTCTTATTACCAATGCAAATGAGATTTAAAATTACGTGATTTTATTACACACACCACTATTATGATTCATGTTCAACGGACGGATCGAGATTTGTATTCTCGCGATTTTAAAATCAAACATCGAGGTTCGTATTCAAGCGATTTTAAAGAACAAACATCAAGATTTGGATCAACGTGATTTTTAAATTAAACATCGAGATTCATATTCACGCGATTTTAAAATGAAACATTGAGATTCGTATTTACATGAATTTAAAATCAAGCATCGAGATTCATAATCACGTGATTTTGAAATTAAATGTTAAGATTCGTATTAGCTTGCTTTAAAAATCACGCAGTGAGATTCATATTCACACAATTTAAATAAATAAATAAAATCTCGAATCGATATTTTTACTTATAAGTTCATAAAATTCTGTGGATATATGCTTCCCTACGTACACTTTTTCCTTGCTCAAATTTCAGGTATTTTTTCAATTATTTAAAAATTGTTTTTGTACATAGCTTTTTTGCTTTTTTACCTTAACTTATCCCTATGTGCTATAAAAATGTAGAGTGCTATAAAAATTAAACATTTTGAAGGAAATCCATGGTTTTTAAACAAATTTCGCCGAAATGAGGTGGCGCCGAAAGGGTTGAAACTAGTTATAAGAATTAATTACTGCATGCAGAAAGTTTTTTAATTGCGATCTTGTGTTCGGAGAAAGTATTTAATTTTATTTATCTACGTCAATAACTATTTTCCCCAGGCAATACAAAAATCAATTTTTCGATTTATTTAAAAACATATCTCTCTTTCAAGGCGACGAAGTAAGTTCTCATTTCTTTTTCGCGTTGGCAACAAGGATTTCAAATATCAAGCAAGTGAGCTGTCATAAGCACGAACCGTGCATATTTACGAATTTCTGAATGAATTTTTTTTTCTCATGCCTATAACGAAAAGCTGAAACAAACTTCACGGAAATAATTGAAAATAATAATAATTTTATTCTTTGTTATTGTTTATCAATTAAAAACGAACATTAGTCGTGCGGTTACGCTTTTTTAGTACAATAAGAAAAGTTTTTAATAGAATGATTATTGTTTTGTTTCTGCAAGTTTTTCTATTGCATGTCAATTATTCGATTTAAAATTTTTATTTTTATAACTTATTATTGGCTAAAAATTTTAATTTTTAAAGAGGAACGAGTTTTAAAGATTTTAATAATTGATTTAAATTCTTAAAATTTTACGCTAAAACACATTTCAAATGGATTTAACTTAGTAACGAGAGCATCGAGCATGGCTTGCAAAGCAAACCATATAAGATTGCTTTGCAATCTTCGGGGATAGACCGAGTGTCAGCTCTCAACGACTACTTCAACTCTATAGTCAGAACAGGGGTCAAGAGTTCTAACTAATTTCTCCCAGAAAGAAAAAAAATATTTAGCGAATTCTATAGCACCAAAAAACTGAAAAAAGTATTTTTCTTAACACACAGTTTGTGGGTAAAATTACAACTGTAATTTAGCGAGGATTGTTAGACGAAAATTTTATCTCCAAAAACGAAAACTAGGGAATCAACTAAATATTGTAGAATCTTTTATTAGAATAATCTTTAATTTTTATGAAACACTCTATTGGTCATCCGGGGGGGAAATGATTCCTAAGCTTGCTGGGAGTGAAGTTCCTTAAATAATTTTCAAATAACTCAATTTTTGACTCAATTTTTCTCGAATTAACTCAGACATGCGTGATTGGTTATTTTAAAAGATGTCATTTTTGTTAGTTCTCCAATTATCTTTTCCCGTGCTAATTGGAATATTTTTGGCAAACAGATTTTTAATGAAATGGTGTAAGAGAAACTATTTTAATTTTTATAGAAAAATAATGTTTCTAAATATTCACTTATTTCCATGATTTCATAGCTTTGTTTTCCCATTATAAATTTTATTCGATTTTCTTAATTACATTTAATTTTTTTAAAGGTATCCCATATTACTTTACTCAAACTTATTTTCTTGCTGGAAACTTTGCTATTTCTGCAATAAAAACGTGAAAATAAAGGTCTGACGGACTGTAACTTAAGATTTACAAACTCTGTAAGGAAGGCTTCAATGTTAAAATCTGATACTTAAAGGGAAATTTTTACCCTTTATACTTACATAAAAGAAACATTTATAATGCACATATATTTTACATCCATATTTTCATAGCCAAAAAATTTACATTTACGCGTTCTAAAAAAGTGTAATCTGTCTAGATTTATTTTGAAAGATAATTTAAATTTTTTTATTAGTTTTCAATGATAGACTTTGGTTTTTGCAAATGACTAGAAAAATCACGTCGTTAAACACATTTTTTTCTTTTCCTTTTTTTTCTGTTGATAAAATGAGGCATTACGGACATAATTGTAATAATCATTTATTTTTTATTCTTTGATAATTCACAGTTCAATTCTAAAAATAATGATATTTTTATTATTTAGTTAAAAAAAATATTCGTTTTTCAAAAATTTCGACTCTTTCAGAATGGACCCCCACTCTGTTAAAAGGATTTCTCAAAATTGGGGGAAAATGTATCCACGAAGTTCCAAAACAAATAATAGTCGAATTTGTAAAACCCATACTTTACCATATGAAAACCCCAAAATTGTAGCTGCATATAGTAATTTTTGTGTGAAGTGTAGAGTCAAAAAGGTGATGTAGAGGAAGAAATGTGTGAGAGAACTGAAAGATGTTCGTTAGCTGCTGGCAGGATTCGAACCAACGAGCTCCGGACTCGTATTAGAATGCTCTTCAATGACACATCGTAGCTTGGGTTTCATTGACTTAAAAGTTTTTTAAGATATTGCGAAGTAAGTAAAAAGTGAAATTAAAATTACCGATCTGCCATTGGGACGATATTTTCCAAATTAGAATCCTTTGTACTATTAAAAATGGATATTAGTGTGTCATTATATATCATTGCGGCGGCCACTATATCAAACTTCCTAATTCTCCCTGAACTGTGGTGTACAAGGTGTCCAGCTACGGTTGTTAGAGCATCTTGTTACGAAACTGGTTGTCGTTGGTTCGAATCCTGCAGGCAGCCCATGAACAATTCTCTCGCACACTTCTCCCTCAACAACACTTTTGAGACTATGCATTTTGCTTAAAAAATATTAGATGTTGTTTCTGAATATACGGGGTTTTCAAATTTAAATTTATTTATTTTTGTATATAGTTTTGACACATTTTTGAATAATTTTGACAAACTCTTTATTACAGAGCATAGATTCGGTGCCTAAGAACTAGAGGAAAAATGGAAACCATTAAAATAAGACATGATAAGATTTTTTTTCTCCAATAAGTACAATATGAGTAAAATATAAAAATAGCAACTAAAATTAAAATTATAGAGAACATTTTATAAAATTTTCCATTCATATTTTCTGCAAGAAACATGTTAAAATGAACATCCAAGTTTTGAGCAATTCTGCAATATATTTTGCTTCCAAAAAATTCTTAATATTACTTATTTAATAAACAATAAAAATCGAAAATTAGAAAACGATTCCAACAAGCTGCTTTATATAAAATCGTTTTCGCAAAAAAATTGAGTAGTTTATATCTTTTTAGAAAATCATTTTTGATCGTCAACTTGTTTTATTATGCAACAAATTATTCTACGCCAACAAATTGATATTTGTGTAAATTTGCAGGTTGATTTTAATATAGTTCTTATCGAAAATATGAATTCAGAGTTTTCCTTAAATTTATCTAGATACATCGTAATTAAAAACAGGTGAATGGGATTACATAAAAATATAATGAAGTTTATCGCGAACAATAACTTCAACTTCTTTGTTAAATAAGTCGTCTGCAACAGTCACGGTCAATCTATACAATGTCGTCAAGTTGTTGCATAAATTACAATAATCAAACATTGTTTAAATTTTTCATAACTGTTAGTAACTTTGTAATTTGTTTCGATCAAATGTTTAGATTATAAATCATACGGAAATAATTTTTCCCAGTCGTTTTCCACACTACACGTGCGATTCAAGTCACGTGAAGTTAAGTTATTTATTAGGTGTTTACTCTCTCTTTTTTCCTTGACATTTCACGAACGAAAAGAAAATTTTCTTTCAAACAATTCTGGACTCGTGAATTTTAATCTCTGCAAGCTGAGTTAATATAACGATTATTGTAGTTTCATTTTTGAAATTAATGCACAAATACATATTTGTAACTATCGGTAATAACGATTAATTATTATTTTTCAGAAACATTAGTTATTCGAATCAGACTTATCATTACTCTACAGAATCATTAACATTCAAATCTCACTTTTCAAAACCATTATTATTCAGACTCCAATTATTATTATTTTTGAATCAATATATTTCATCTATCGTTTATCCATATTGTTTAGAGTAATTATTATTCAGTTTTCATGTACAACTTTTTTCAGAATTATAAATATTCAATGTTCACTTATTATTACTTTATTTAGGATCTTTATATAAGATATTCTGTCACACATTGTTATTTACAACCGTTATATCTGCCTTTGGGTAATGACCCAACTTATCATTATTATTCAGCTCTTATTTAACACTTTTGATCAGAATCATAATTATTCAGTGCTATCATTTTCGTGGAAATAATTTTTAATAGTCGGCTATCTAAAATTATTTACTAATATTTTCAGTTTTGTTTCTTAAATTTGAAACCAAAACCCGTTAATATGTTTTTTTTCCCTTTTTTTTTTCTTTTTAATTAATTGCATACTTGGATATCATGCAATGAAGAGTTATGCAATTTAAAGCTGTTTATGATCTACCTCTTAGATATCGATTATTTTAGGACTAGGAGGGGGGATCGATTTTTTACTTCATAAATTAAATATGAAACAGCTTATAACGCAAAAAATTGTTCTCCATGCTACTCAGCTTCAGGGTTATTGCTTGTTTTAGTTATTTCGCAGTAGCAATAATAATAATAATAATAATATTGTTCTTTAAAATTATGGTTTTTTATCAATATTAATTATTATTGCTATAATTTTTTAATTATAATATTTATTATTATTATAACGTTTTAAATTTAAAATAAAAATAATAATAATAATATTGTTTTTTAAAATTATGGTTTTTCATCAATATTAATTATTATTGCTATAATTTTTTAATTATAATATTTATTATTATTATAACGTTTTAAAATTTATAATAAAAATAATAATAATAATAATAATGTTTTAAAAGTTATAATAATAATAATTATTATTTTTATTATTATATTTAATATTAATAATAATTGGATTTGACTAGGTTGATAAATGTCAGTAATTTTTATACTGACTTGTTCTTTTAGCAGGAGCACAATTCATACTAAAGTGACAAGATAGCAGTTACAAGAACGTAAATATTTAAACCATATTAAAATTAGATTAAGGTTGATAATTACAATTAATTAAAACATTTTTTTACTAAAAAAGAAATGAAAACATGATAACAACAAAATAAATTGCCAAAAAATTTTTTAAAACGAGTACAAATTAGAAGGAATAAAATTGCGAACATTTCATTGAGATATTGACATTTGCAATATTAAAGTGCAAAAATTATAAGGGAGTAAAAAAAAAAATTAGATGCAGCAAAGAAGAAATTAGTTCCATAGCTGCAATTAAAGCAAATGTATCACAATGCTCTAGATATATAAATTTTGAATGATGTCATTTGATATTGCTCGAACGACGACTAAAAATATAACAGAGAAACGCCGAAAAATAGCCGAAGAACGGTTTTTGCACTGTTATCAGGATTAAAAACACAAAACGAAATTAATCTCTAATGCATCTCTCATACACGCGCACTTGTTCAGCAAATAAAATTTTTGGCATAGCTATTAATTCTACTTGATGTTTTCTTTTGCTCGACACGAACATTCAATTTCTTTCATATATCAAAGGAAAAAATTAATGTAATATAAATTTCTGGAATCGTACGTGTGAAAAATTATTTAAGAAAACTTATTTTTATCATTTTGGATTAATATCTTATCAAAATTTGCATAACAATATAAACATTTCTCTTACGCCAGTTTCTCAGTAAAAAAATAACTGTCAAAATAGTAATGTTTAAGATTAAATTGTTACAGAAGATGACATGCAAAAGTTTATGTAGAGAACAAAAAGATGCTTATTCATAAAAAAAAGATGAAAAAAATGAAGGTAACGTTAATTTCAACAGGCATGCGTGTGAAAAATTATTTAAAAAAACTTTTTTTATTATTTTAGATTGATATCTTATCAAAATTTGCATAATAATATAGATATTTCTTTTACAAAAGTTTGTTAGTAAAGAATAATTACACAAATAGTAATGTTTCAAATTAAATTGTTTCGGAAAAACTAATAAAAAAGTTTAGGTAGAGAACTAAAAACATTCATAAAAGGTTTAAAAATGAAAGTAACGTTTATTTCAGCAGTCATACGTATGAAATTAATAAAAAAAATTATTCATAAAAAAAAAGACGAAAAAAATGAAGGTAACGTTAATTTCAACAGTCATACGTGTGAAAAATTAATAAAAAAAAACTTTTTTATTATTTTAGATTAATATCTTATCAAAATTTGCATAATAATATAGATATTTCGTTCCCTAAAGTTTGATAGTGAACAATAATTACGCAAATAGTAATGTTTCAAATTAAATTGTTTCAGAAAAACTAATAAAAAAATTTATGTAAGAGAACTAAAAATATTCATAAAAATATTAAAAAAAGTAACTTATGATTATTTCAGTAACCATGCGCGTGAAAAATAATTTAAAATTTTTCTTTTATCATTTTGGATAAATAACTTATCAAAATTTGCACAATAATATAGATATTTCTTTTACACAATTTTGTCAGTAAAAAAATAATTATTAAAATGGTATTGTTTCAAATTAAATTGTTCCAAAAGAACTGATAAAAAGTTTATATAGAGAACTAAAAATTTTCATTCATAAAAAGGAAGAACTTATTTCAAGCAATAAAAATGAAATAAAAAATATCTGTTTTAATGCAATCAATTAGTCTAAGAAAAGGGAACAAAATGAGCATATTTAATAAACAAATTCCAAAATAATTAAGGGATTAAAAATACGATTACTTAGGAAATATAAACACATTATTTTATAACATATGCTGATTTATTCTCAAGTAAATAATAAAACTAAAAAACAAATTATAAATAACTAAAAGACATATTTTAGAAATATTTTTATAGATTTTGTTTGCTCTATTACTCAAGGTTCAATTGTAGGTTAAAATTAAAAAAGTATCCATACCAAATTAATGCTTTAAGAATATTTAATTTATTCTCTTATATGTTAATTTCCTTTACAAACAATTTTATTTACAAAGTGAAACATGTTGATTAAAATTTAAATGAATCAGTTGTATGCTTTCATGGCATATTAATGAGTTTTTATATAGCCAGAACCTTTGTTGATGATGCTATTTAGATGTTTTCAAAAACATTTTTAAGAGCATTGAAATTCAGTTACATTACTTTTCTGGGTAAGAGGCGTTGAAGGCGTGATAATTAAAAATATAAATTAAATAATTCATTTGATTACTTTTTCCTGTAGGTGTAGAGTTAATTATTGCAGCTCACTCACAACAAAAATATCTCACACATGTAACGCTTGATGCATGTGATTAAAATATAAATGAAATAATTTTTTAATTTAATCTGTAAACTAGTTTTGAATACTAACTGTTCGAAGATAAGTTGGTTCTTTTCGACGAAATATATAAATCTTTTCATTGTTGCGGCTGTGATGAATAATGAAAGATCAAATATGTTTACGTTTCATAAAGAAAATGGGATAGATAACGTAATTTATTATTCGGATTACATGAATATTAATTGTTTTAGACTTTCCGTTTCTCACAGAAATATTGTTACTTTATTATTAACGTAAGTATGTATGTATGTAACAATAAAAAAAAGCGTAAAACAATTTCTCATTGTTGTTGGCGCATTTTTATTGGTTACAGGGACTGTGGGACCGAGGGGGGGGGACAGAGGGGCTTCAGCACCCTCACATTTTATAAATGAGGAGACACAGTCCCTTTTAAGATTACAAGGAAAAATTAATAAAGGAAATTATTAATTATTTTTCTTTTTTTCGGATTTTTTTTACGGTTTCTTATTATTTTTAATAATTTTCTTCGTGTTTTTTTTCTTTTTGTATTTATTTATTAATATATATAGCGCAGCACAATAAAGACAAAAAGGATAAGAAGCAACGAGAGGTAAACGAACAAAATTAAGAAAAATTATAAGTTTTATTTACTGCGCATAAGCTGCAAGTATATAGAACTCATAAAATAAGTTAAAAATATCGAGAAAAGATGGAAAATAATATAATAAAGATAATAACGATTTATTATCTTTAAGATTATAAATCCTAGATCTTATAATTATCTTAAGATAAAATTATTATCTTATTATATTATTCTCCATGTATTCTCCACATTTTTAAACTATATATATATATATATATATATATATATATATAAGGGAGGGAGAGAGCGCCCCCCCCCGCTCTTGAGATACTCCGATTGGTTAGAAAATCACATTACTCGATTTTTTTTCATTTTAATGAGAAAGATCCAAATATCTATGATTCTTATCAGCATAAAATTAATAAGAGTTATAAAAGTATTTTCCCCCTGTGCAATATTTCTTTAACCCTAATTTTATTGTATTTACCTGAAATATTTGTCTCAGTATTATTTCCTGCTTTTATTACGTTTTTTATTTCAATTATTATTCCGAATGAAGAGCTTTAAACGATGTTCCTTTCTTAAAGGTAAGCCTATAACTTAGTTTTAATGCACAACATTTCGTGATTAACATATTTAAAACGGTATCTAACTTATTAACCGTCTTTAATTATTATTAAAAGGAAATAGGTAATATTTATTTTTATAATCAGCTTTATTCAAAACTGTGTCCAGTCAACAAATAAAATTTAAATTATTTATACTAAACTGTAAAGAAATTTTAGAAATAATCTAGTCACTTTATTATTAAATAATCTTATTGGCGGAAAACACTTAACGAGTTTATATAGCCTCCAAAAACGGTTCCGTAGTGATCATTATTAACTAGTCAAAACTCCGAAATTAATAATAAATATTTATTTTATTTAAAATGAAAAGTAAACAATATTATTCTAAAATGTATTTTGATATGTTACATTTGTATGCAGGGAGAAAATAATTCTGGTAAAATTAGCGGCATGTATTAGTAATGACATTTCTGGTATAAAAAAACAAAACAAAAACATCATTTTTCTTGTTGATAAAATCAAAATATACGGTATTTGAACCATTTATTTGGTAATTTGTTTAATTCATATGCTACTTAAATAAACATAAGGAGCTATTAGGACATAAAAAATAAATAACATTCTTTTAGCTCTTTCTGTACCACAGAGTACCATAACAATCTCCCATCTGCTCTTTTTCACCTGTTTTTGAAGTAATAAAATGAATATGCTCTTGCTTTTTCGAATATTTATTTCTAAATGTTAACTAGTTTTATACTCTTAGAACTTTCATTCTAAAATTACGGTAAAACAACCGGCAGCAGTCTATCCATTCAATTAGCAGTTAATTTTACGGTAAACGACATTTTTTTCATTTAAGGCTTCGAAACCATTTATAATAGTATGGTTCGAAAACCATGAATACAAAACTATACTGTTTTTGACAATTTACAGCTAGCAATGAAAATACTAGACTTTTTTGTGCTAAGCAGCTTTATGGTGTTGTCATCAATGCGTGAATAAGAGTATCGTACTCTAACAGTCCAGGGTCACAAATTGGTGAGTGCAGGATGCTGTATACTCTTCAATTTATTGAAAGGAAAGGAGGAAACAACGTGGTGTAAATGCTGGGACTCGAACCTCCGATCTTTCAGATTAGCCCTCTCAGTATCCAGCTGTAAAGAACTAAGTGGCTTCATTAGGTGGGCCTAGTTGGTGCGATAAAATTCTGGTTGTTTAACCGTATTAGGCGAAAGCAGTTAATAAACGTTTTTCTCATAGTAACAGTTTAAATACCATCCTATTTATTGTTATCTGACTGTTTTGTTTGAATATGCAAAACAACAATGACATAAATTGTCATTTCACCATTTTTTCCGACAAATTTCTAACAGTTTAGTGGTTCGAAAAAGCAAAATAAACCACAAAAATATTAATTCTTAATTGCTTTTAATTTATTGACTGTTTTTTTTTCGAACCAAAATCTTTGTTGTTAGAAGGGCCTACGATATGCCAAAGTATTAAAAAATATCATAGGTGCAGGTTTAATTTCCTAAACAAATGTTGAATATCTCTTCGAACTCTATGCCGAACTCAGTTTTTAACCGATAGTCATTGAATCTAGAATGTTATTGTATACATCCTTTTGAAATTAATTTAGGAGGCAAATTAAATAAGTTATTAAAATCTTGAAACATTCTGAGAAAGCGTTATATTTTTATTAATTTATAAATAAATATTTTAGCTTATGCTAGAGAAAAATGTATAAGGCATTGTAATAATTTGTTTTGTAAGTGTTACATTTTAATTCCAGTTACATATTGCGACACTGGTATTTAATCAGGCATTCTAAATTCTTTAACTTTTCTTATTAAGATAACAAAATCGGGAAATAATCTAAGATTCATAAAACTATTTAAATTATAATAATGACGTAAGCTGCAATGAATATAAGTGAATGTACTTTTATCGTGTAATTTTAAGCATTATATTTTTGTTTTTCTTCGTGATAGAAACCGCCTTCTTAAATTATAGACATTTTTTTATAACAGATAGAAATGTCTTCCTTAATTATAGAAAATAATTTTATGTTTACTAAAATTTTTAAAGCAAAATTTAAATTGTGTTTAAGTAATAAAAAAACAAAACGATTTCTCAATGATACATAAGTAAGTAAGTTCATAAAATTCGGTACACAACATTTCAGGATATCTGAATTTTTTCCACAGAGTTAAAATCATTTACATAGCAACACCTCACACGTGACTTGCTCCTTTAACAAATTCTAAAATCGAAATCCGAAACAAAAACCAGCTCAATTTCAACGCACATCATTATTTATCTAAGAGTATTGAATGACCTATTACCAGATATTACGAACTAAACAGTTAAAAACGGAAACATAAATTTCTTCCAAAATAGTACGTTCGGATTAATTCATTCAACCGTTTCTCCAGTGAAACACGTGTACTACCTACACGTTATGAAACAAAATGCGCAATAAAAAGAAAAAAGAAGAAAAAAAGTGATCATTATAAAAGTTTTTGTGAAATTTCAATATCCGTTTCTGAGTTGTAATGAATCTGGCATTACGTAAAAGGTTAAATGGCGAAACCTGCGTGCGTCTTGCTTTTTTCCCTTCAAATTGTGAATGAATTGGAAGATGTTTAACTAACAACTGATGCTTTTCTTTCTCTATTGAAGTATTATCATGTTTTTTTTTTCATTTGATTTAAGTTACATAATTGTGGCATCAGCTGCTGTGATGGTGGCTTTTGAGTTCTTTTTTAAGAGCAATATCCAATAGCAAAATGAGTTTTATTCCAAATACAATTTTATTGTATTTAGGTTTTTTTTAATCGTTATTTTACTAATTAGTCTAGATTAAAATTATCGAATAACTAAAATATAATTAGTTAGTACAGACAGCTGCGTTGATTAGTTTGAATAGGAGATTTTGTGTTCTTTTTTTATTTTTAAAGCAGATACAATGATAAAGTAGATTTTATTTCAAATGCAATTTTACTTTTTAGTTTTTTTTATCGTTATTTTACTAATTAGTCTAAATTAAAATTATCGAATAACTAAAATATAATTAATTAGTACAGATTTCAGCTAGCTATAGACAGCTGCGTTGATTAGTTTGAATAAGAGATTTTGTGTTCCTTTTTTTAAAGCAAGATACAATGATAAAGTAGATTTTATTTCAAAGGCAATTTTACTTTTTAGTTTTTTTTATCGTTATTTTAATAATTAGTCTAAATTAAAATTATCGAATAACTAAAATATGATTAGTTAGTACAGATTTCAGCTAGCTATAGACAGCTGCGTTGATTAGTTTGAATAGGAGATTCTGTGTTCTTTTTTTTAAAGCAAGATACAATGATTTTTACTTCAAATGCAATTTTACTTTTTAGTTTTTTTATCGTTATTTTACTAATTAGTCTAAATTAAAATTATCGAATAACTAAAATATAATTAATTAGTACAGATTTCAGCTAGCTATAGACAGCTGCGTTGATAAGTTTGAATAGGAGATTTTGTGTTCTTTTTTTTTTTAAAGCAAGATACAATGATAGAGTACATTTTATTTCAAATGCAATCTTACTTCTTAGTTTTTTTTATCGTTATTTTACTAATTAGTCTAAATTAAAATTATCGAATAACTGAAATATAATTAATTAGTGCAGATTTCAGCTAGCTATAGACAGCTGCGTTGATTAGTTTGAATAGGAGATTTTGTGTTCTTTTGTTTTAAAGCAAGATACAATGATAAAGTAGATTTTATTTCAAAGGCAATTTTACTTTTTAGTTTTTTTAATCGTTATTTTACTAATTAGTCTAGATAAAAAATAATCGAATAACTAAAATATAATTAGTTAGTACAGACAGCTGCGTTGATTAGTTTGAATAGGAGATTTTGTGTTCTTTTTTTTAAAGCAAGATACAATAATAAAGTAGATTTTATGTCAAATGCAATTTTACTTTTTAGTTTTTTTATCGTTGTTTTACTAATTAGTCTAAATTAAAATTATCGAATAACTAAAATATAATTAGTTAGCACAGATTTCAGCTAGCTATAGACAACTGAGTTGATTAGTTTGAATAGGAGATTTTGTGTTTTTTTTAAAAGCAAGACACAATGATAACGTAGATTTTATTTCGAATGCAATTTTACTTTTTAGTTTTTTTGTATCGTTATTTTACTAATTAGTCTAAATTAAAATTAGCTGGTAAGTAAAATATAATTAGATAGTACAGATTTAAGCTAGCTATAGACAGCTGCGTTGATTAGTTTGAATAGGAGATTTTGTGTTCTTTTTTTAAAGCAAGATACAATGATAACGTAGATTTTATTTCAAATGCAATTTTACTTTTTAGTTTTTTTATTATCATTATTTCACTAATAAGTCTAAATTAAAATTGGCTGGTAAGTAAAAAATAACTAGTTAATCTAGATATTTGTATATTAGTGAATTAAGTTACTAAATTAAGGCATCAGTTGCTTTGGTTTATAAGATTGGTAGCTTTCATGCTACTTTTTAAAAGCTAGGTCCAAATATTAAATGATATATTCTACTTTTTTAAGTAGAAGTGTGTACGTTATTCTTTTCCGTAGTTATTTCATTAACTAGTCTAGAATAATCTGACCTTCAAGGGTAACTAAAAACAGCTAACTAGTTTAGATTCCTCCGCCTGAACTCCAAGGTATGGGATTAAGGTTCAGAACACCAGATCTTTCAAACTATAAAATGTGTCTATTTTTAATTTCTTCCACCTTATGTGCATTGCTTGAAATATCTCTATTCAAAATACCATGTACCCTTAAATCGTTTCGTTTCCTGCTTGTAAACCAAAATACAACCTATGTCTGTAAGCGGGGTATTAATTTCTGAAGAATTCAAATGTGCAATAAAGAAAACAAGGGTTCCTACTCAAGATTTCGAAGTTTTTCCCACCTCGTAGGTTGAGGGTCAGTTTTAGTATCATTAAATACATACGTTGTAAATATTTGACTCGTGTATTTTTTAGGAATTTGACTGTTTTTATACTTTTCTGCTAGACCTGAAAACAAACACTCGCTGCGTGGCAAGTCAGCAACAAAAAAAAAATTATAAATAAATAAATGCTAATAAACAAATAAAGTAAACAAATGGTTATTTAGATTAAATAAACAACCAGTAGCTTTTTCCCATCGTTCTTCTTTTTATCGTATTATTTAAATTTTATTACTATTATTTTTTTCATTGCGCATTAAATTTTCTTGCACGGTGACTGTATGTTTAATTACACGTATTTATATTACTTTTAGAGTGGAATTAGTTTTTTTTTATAGCTGCAGCAGATTACTTCTAGCATAATTTCTTTTAAAAATACAATTTTATCCAAGCAAAAGAAAGCTGCTTATTTAGAGTCTGCCAGCGATTGGCAACTAACTGAAAATTCAAATTTTCAGATCTATCAGACACTCAATACATATTTCTTTTATGTAATTCGGTCTATTTCAAATAACTTTAAACACATTACATTTCAAAAACTGTTTTTTAAGGAGTTATACATGAGGGCATAGTAAAAAGATGAATCTGAATAATATATGAAGTTCAATTCTGTTGGGATCTTTAAAAAAAAAATAATAAATAAAGTATTTTTTAATAAGATTAATTTTTATTTTTCTAAAAACTGCATGTGTAATAAAAAAATAATAATTTTTACATGAAAATATTATTAATTTTACTTGTAATAAATAAACGGATATATAAAAAATTTTGAATCAAATATTGGTCCCACCACCGGAAAAATATGCCGATAATTATATGCTTTCCAATTTTTTTTATATTGTTTCTCCTATAGAAATTGCACAAAACATAAAATTTATAAAATTTGAATCCTAAATTAAAATAGAAAATTTAAATTACCCACTAAAATAAAATTAAATGAAATATCTTTCAAAATAAAATTAAACAGAATATTGAAGGACAATAAAATACTAAAAAAAATTATTAAAATTAAACGGTAAAACGAGATAAAATGAAGCTAAAATCAAATTAAACACAATTAAATTAAGTTCTAAATTAAAATAAATTAAAATTATACAAAAAGCACTTAAATAAAATTAGACTAACTAAATTATCTATGCAAAACACAAGAGACTCCAATTTAGTATCAAAATTAAATTAAAATATATACTAGAGTAAAATAAAATAAAACTAAATACTGAAATGAGACAAAAATTAAAATAGAATAAAATTAAATTAAATGCTGTAACAAAATAAAAATTACTTATAAAAAAGAGATAAAATGAAATGAAATAAGAATGAAGTAAAATGAACTGAAATAAATTCTAAATTAAAATTTAAAAAAAAAGTAACGGATAAAATAAAACACACTTTGCATTTATATAAAAAAAAAGTGCCACCTCTGTTTATTTTCTTCTTTTTTTATTCGACATTTTAAGAGTGTGACCTCGTCTTGATACTAAATAAAAGCGAATCGCATATCCAGAAGATGAGAAAAGAAAGGTATCGCAGATAAGGACTTGAAACGCATCCAAGATCGGTAGACAGGTAAAAATCGAAACTGTAACCGCATCTTCTTCTTGCAAGTAGGTCAGGGTTGAGCGACAGACTTGGGTGTGGATTGTAAGGTGCTCTGGTTAGGGACTGTACATAAATAGCAATAAATATCTTTATACCCCTTTCTATGAACCCGTCTTTATAGCTTACTTAATCTCTAAAACTAAATAAAACATTATTTTTATACGTTTATTGAACTTTAAAGACAAACAATTAGAAAATTTTCTATTGAAACATTAAAGATGTTTTGATCATGAAAACTAATATTTCACTTTAACAACTTCAATTGACTGTTGTTTTACATAGTGGATATACGGGTTTTAAGATTTGATTTCGTCAATTTGAATCTAACAATTTTTTCTTTGAAGAGGAGGAATGTAATTCGGAAACAAATGTACTGAAATCCTATTAAAAAATACTCGCATTTTGTGATAACAATGCTTTTATCGTTTTAACCTAAAAAAAAAGTTCCTAAATATATCCCAAATATAGCCTAAAAAATACCAGTTAAGAAATAAAATTTTCTACGAGAGTATCAGTAATTTCTGACAGCATAAATGAAGAAGTTAGCATTCGGAACAATTTCTTAACTTTGAATTTAAAACAAACCATGTTCAGCTGAATTAATATAACTTTTCTTTTGCCATGTCATGATATAAGACAAGTTTTAATAATAAAAAAAATATTTCTTAACCAATTTCTAAACGACATATGGTAAGAAGGATCAAATTAACCCTGCATAGTTTGCTCGCCGTAGTGGGCAGTGTGATTTGCGAACACAATATGAATCCATCAGCAATTGTCACTGAAGGGGAAAAAAGGAAGGCGATTTAACCTGGTTTTAATTCAAACGTTTTTGTGAGCGCCATCTGTGGACGAAACAGCAAATATTAGTTAAACAAAAAAAAAATTTTTTTTAATTCCTTGAAATGAAATTACGCATTTATCACGAACAAAACCAGATATCTTTTATTTCTCTCGTGACGAAACACAAAATGTCTTGACTTAGGGACAAACTCTCCAACAATTACTATGCTTCATTTCAATTGGTTACTTGCAACTTGAGAAGAAGTGGAGTTATTATGCCTAACCATGTGATTAAAATCAGATTTAATTGGACATCTGCAAGCGACGTAACGCATGTGTGACAGACCTGATTGGCCTCTGAATCGACAAATGCCATGATTTACCATCGATGACGTCATTTGCAGGTATCCAATTAATTTGGAATGGGTATTCACTTAGCAAAAGTAAGTCCTGCAGAATAAGAGGTTAAGAAAAACATGATTTTTTATAGTTCTACAGAACAAAGAAGTTATTAAAAACAAAGCATTGTAAATTTCTGCACAATAAGATGCTAAAAAAAGGCAAGTTTTTGTAAAAGTTTCCAGAATAATAGATTACTAAAAGCAAGAATTTAGTAAATATTTACAGAATAAGAGTTTAACGAGTGAGAGTTATTATAAAGTCTACTAGGTAACCAGAAGCAAAACGTTGCAAAAGCCAACGGAATAAAAAGGTTATCAAAAGTAAGGTATTGAAAGGATCTAAAGAGTAACTGATCACAAAAGCAAGACTTTGTAAGGGTTTGTAAGATAAGAGGTTGCCAATAATGTGGTATCAAATAAAAGAACAATTTAGCTTATGTTCAGATTACACAGAATTGATACATGTTCACTAATGCTAAAGCCCGCAAAAAAGCTAAGCATTTTTTTCAAATCACTGATCAAATTTTCGCTTTGTAAGGTAGCTAAGTTAACTGTTATACGAGCTTAAAACTAAAACATAAATATTTTCCTCATAAAAGCCACTTCCTTGCTCTGAATGTAAACAAAAACCGGTTTTAAAGCGAGCGAAGAGGTTTTTCCTTCCTCATAAATACACAATACGATCGTTACGCAATGGAACAAGTTGGACCTCTTTCCTTGCTCACTTTACTTATGAAGCAAACATAAACATAAAATCAAAACAGTTAAGAGGCTCGATCCGTTCGCGCTGTGGTAACAATCTATCTTAACTACAAGTTGGACAAAAAATTTATCATTTTATTTTATTTTATTTTTTAAATTGAATTCATGGAATTAACAAAAATCGTAATATTGTTTGTTTTACATTCATTTTATAAAATGATTTTGCAAAGGATAAAGAATGTTTAGATGATGCATTTTTACTTTAACAACGCAAACTCACACCTTCAACTAAAAGTTTCCTTTTAAAGATATAGCTGGCTTAGCCAGAACTAAAACAAAAATAAACTTTGGAATATGCATTTCTGTTACGTCACAGTAGAGCGCCATTAATGATAGCTCATGGTCCAAATATTAAACGCTTTAGTTTCTTTAAAGAAATGGCGAAAATCTGTTTATTTCTTTATTTGTTAAAGTCAAATGAGATCATGAATTATAATGTGTACATATTTTGGGAATAAAATTTAAGGGAAGAAGCTTGAGAACTGATGATAAACATTAAATATTTATGTATCATAAACTTTAACGCAAGGTGGAGCAGTGATCGCCATTGTCACTCAAAGAGTAATTATGTAAACAAAGAAAAGAGCGGAGAGTCTAAGCCTTCTCATTAAAGTCTCTTTTTTGTTGTCATTACCCAGGATTATATTTATTTGACTTTCATTTTAAGTAGATCTTAAACTAGTTGGAAAAAGGCTTATGGCTTTCGAGCAGTCATCGAAGAGTAATTGCGCAAATTGTAAATAAAAGCACCAATTAAAAAAATTGTGAATAAAACGTTTAATTTTAATGACATTGTTATAATGAGATTTCACTATTTCATATATATTATTTTTTTAAAGTCTTTTTCTTCATTTTATGCAGAACAGAAATGGGATTTTAAAATACCTCGAAGTACACAATATTTCTGAAATAAATACGTCATGCAATATAAAAGTTCTTTCTTGCAATATATACATGATCCCGCTATGACGTTATAGAATACACAATCGTGGTTTTGGCGCCAGAGAAACTATATGATTAAAAATGAGCTGCGTAATTAGCGACAATTGGAATAGAAGCATATTATTTACAGATTAAATTAAAGCCTTTGACTACAGTAAAGGTGATTTATTTATGCATAATAAATTGACAGATTGAAATATCGTTGATGTATCAAGATTTGTCCATATCGAGAAATGTGAGAGTTATTTTTAAATCTAATATATATTGACTGAAACATTTACACCCAAATTACGAAATTCATATTCTTTGCGGAAAAGAAGTAATAGATTTATATTTTATGTTTTCTGAGAAAGTGAAAAATAGCAACTGCATATTTTTTGTAACCAAATTGAAGGAGGGTAGAAACGACGCGAACTAAAAAAGGGCGTTGTTTTCCTCTAACACCTTATATTTTAGTGTTAAACAAGATTAGAAGGAAAATGGCATCGCAAAAAATAAATACATAAAATAAAAAGATGTGACACGAAAAATAAGCTGTAATCATGCCAGGGACATAATTGTTTACTTTTGAGTTGGTTCATTGCACTTTTTTCTCAAGATCACGTCGCATCTCTTTCACCTCCGATTGTTTTTTTGTTTTTATTTTTCAAAAAGATCGCAAACAATATAACAAAAGTAGTATCTCAACTGTGTACAAATAATCCTTGTTCCAATTTCACTTCTTTTTCCGTTCTTTATGCGGCACATTTATTAAAAAGTGGAAAACAAATCATTTTCTTTCTTTTTCAAGCTTTCCAACAGCTGACTTTGAAAGTAGCTTGTTTTGCATTTGAATGACCAAAATGTTAGAACTTTAACACAAAGATGTAAACACATTACAACATACAAACATCAATCGAAAGTAAAAGCAATTGTATTTTAAAATTAAGAAATGTAAAGAAAATGGAATGGAAATCGTTAATAAAACTAACATAAAAAATAGTATTATTTGAAAATAACAATGATCGTTAAAAAAAGCAATCATATATCATTGTAGTGAAATCAAAATAGCAAAATAATTCACCTAATTTGCTAGAAACTGTTGAAGAATTATTTGTATCTAATAAAACGTAGACTGACCTAGTTTATTATATTCAAATACAAATGATTAAAAATGAAATTTAAAAAACGATTTACAAAAATACGACACTTAAGGAATCGTTTGCTTTTTTCGTAAGAAAATACTAGTAAGCAATAATCGTAAAAAAAAATCAATCACATATCATTGTAGTAAAATCAAAATAATAAAGAAATTCACAGAATTTACTAGAAAGTGCTTAAGATCTATTTGTATCTAAAAAAAACGCAGGTTGATATAGTTTATTATATTAAAAAACAAATGCTTGAAAATGAAATATATTGAATCGTTTGCTTAAAAAATTGTTTATCAAAAATAATTTTGAATATTTTCTTTTACAAAGTTAGTTCAGAAATTTTGTTTATCTTACATTCGGTGGCGGCAAAATAATTCGTTTGCTAAAATGAGCTTAAAAATATTTTATTTTATCCACAAACAGCACATTAAAATTAGAAAAATAACGCTTTTCAAGCTAACGATTCATCGATAAATGGCAAATTGTTGAACATTATTCTACATTTTAATTTATTACCACAGAGAAAGATTTAAGGATTCCCCCGCCGGAATGCTAGAACATGTAAGAATGCGACGCATTTCACAATATTGATCAAGAAAAAGCTTTTAACTTTTGAAAAATCTAAGAATACAAAAGGAAAGAAGACAAAACACTTTAGAATACAAAAGGAAAAAGAGTAGGCACTGCTTAAAACACTCAAAAATTAGGGTAAAAAATGTCTATATTATTCAAATTACTGAAAATTTTTTATTCAAATTTAACAGTATTGATATAGAATCTTTTGATATTTGTAAAAATAAAAAGTGAAGAATATTTCAAACTTTTAAATTTTTTACTCAATTTTCAGAGTTTTGAGAAAAAAGTTTTAAAATTGATTTAGAACATATGAAGAGTGACAAGGGTAGACGATGTTTAAAACACTCAAAAAATTTTATTCAAAATCTAAATAATTTCTCACCATTGAATCAGATGCAAATTTTTTCATTCAAATTTCACAGGATTGAAAGATATACTTGATGATAAAAACATACAAGTTTAGATAACCCTGATGATAAATGTATACAAGAACATATAAAATTTGTGTTTTGAATTCCTTTGAAAAACATTTAAATTTATCAAATAAAAATTTATTGAATTAAAACTGACATTTTTTTTTAAAAACTTATACTATTACCAATATAAAGCAAACCAGTAAAATTTCAGTTTTGTCTAAAAAATTGTAACCCCAAAAGATACTAAAAAAAGTAAAAGTTACAAATCGTTCGGGAAACATTTTTCTCTACTCTCTCTCTCTCTTTTCCATTCTTTCCTTTATTTGATGTCGATAGAATCTTGATGTTTAGAAAAAAATTCCTACCTTTAAATAAAAATTTTAAAAAAATTTATATTAATTTCTAAAATTTTATTGTTATTTATTATTTTGTGATTTAGAAATAAAATTTATAAACTAACATTAAAGTAGGTTAACTGAAATAAATTCAAGATTTTTCCAAATTTAATTTATTTTTTCCATATCTTTTCTTTTTTCTTTATAGAATCCAACTTCAATTCATAATGGATATCAATAAATATACTTTCTCAATACTATCATTGCATCTCTATCATATTCGATCATTGCACTGTTATATTAATGAAAACTGCAAAATAACTTAAAACCAGGCAATCTGTGCAAAATTCAATCTTTTTTCAAATTAAATCTCTTTTTTTTTTTGTATATTTTGCTTTATAAAATCCGGCTTCTAACCCAAATAGTTAAAATAGAGTTAAATTCCACGAAAACCTCCATACTAGCATTACATACTCATGTGCGTCATATAATGGCCATTTTCTTTTGCAATATGTATACGATCCCTTAACATTGTGATAAAATTTCAACAGGTGCGCGTTGACATTTGTGCAAGTGGAAGAAACCGAGGAGGCTTAAAGATCATTCAAATCTTTCTTGATGAGGAAAAGTTGATCCGAAAGGATTTGCATCAGGTACAGACGCCCTCTACAAGTAAATATTCTCTATCTTCACGTTACAATTTATATGCATGAACTTTCTGGTACCTTCTGGAAAAAAAGGGATAAGAAAACGATGTAAAATTTTTTTTTTTGTAAATAATAACAATAAATGAAATAATAATGTAATAATACATATAATAACATTAAATAAATAACAATGTAACGTAAACATGTCGACTGTTATTTCGAATTTATATGTTTTTGGAGTGTTTGAAAGCATTTGGAAGTTTTTTATCAGGTAATAATCAAAAAGTAGTTTTGATTGGTGACAAACCTATGTTAGTCTAAATTGAGGCTGTGAGGTTTCGGTAGCTGAAATGTCTGCTAACTTATGCAGGGCTTGCCTCCGAGCACGCTCTTTTAAATTTTTCACAAAATTCTAGGAAAATATCAACAATATTATTACTAAGTAAATATTAATTTCAATTTACTTATGCACGATTACAACTAGAGGTGATTTATTTAAAATCATATTTCACATTACAACATAACAGTTTAAGAAAAAAACTTTACGAAAAGTATCTGTACAAAAATATTGAAGCAGCGCAAAACTATTATTAAAAAAAAAAAAAAAAAAACGCTAGACCTCACTCGTACACTGGCCAAGTTTGTAAGCATTCTTTATTTTATTGACGTGCACTAGAGATGCACAATGGACTCCTGACAACGGTCTGTGAAACATCATCGAGGATGATCCGACGGCAGCACACATACGCCATATCCCGTTTTACAGGGAGGAGACATTCACACGTCATCCATCCGCAGATCGTAATTGACCTGAACCAGAGCACGATCAATCTCCGATACAGTACCCCGGGAGGTATTGATTTGTTATGGAAAATTAGAGAACTTAGTGACAGCGATATATTTAACGTGCACCAGTCTCCATTTTGTCTTCGGCTGGTGAGGATCGAACTCATGACCTCTCATACATGAGCCCAACGCCCTAAAAGCCAGGCTAGATCTCGTTACAAAAAGATTTTTAGAGAATATTCGGGAAATAGGAAACTTATACAAAAGATGCATTTGCTTTTTCAATAAACTTTTCAACAAAAAAAAACTAAATAAATTGAATTTTGTAATTTACGTAATTTTTCAATTGTTCATTACAACAGCACCAAAAACCCCTTGTGATAAGTTATAATTTAAATTACTGTCATAATATGTTTTTATTCATATATTAGTTATAAATATTTGTTTAAATAATTTTCGCAAGATCAAAACTTCATTTTTTTCTTTCGTCATAAAAGTCGTAACTTTGAATCAACCTGATTCAGACAAGATGCAAATTTTTCCGACTACAACTCCGATTCCTGTAAAATTTTATTTGACTCGATTTTGATTCCAACTATGACTCCACCACCCTACTACTAAAAATAAATAAAAATATTAACTTTAGCAAGTTAATATTTCTATTTTTTAAAAAACTTTGGTTACAAAGTTTTTTAAAAACACCACAACACTAGTCATTTAATATTCTTCGTTATGAAGCTGACAATTAGTTTTCAGTTTTTTTTAATGTTAAATTAGTTTATTTTTAACGCTGTTACATTTTAAAGATTACTTATTTGTGATTTATGAAACATATTAATTAAGAATTATGGCAGCTATTACTGAGGGTGATTATGTGATAGATTTTATTTTATAGCCATTGTTGAACAACCGACCCAGTTTTGAGTTTACGACTACCAATGTTCAGCTCTGTAGCCTTGTAATTTCAAACCCGATTCAGAAGACAAAGGAACTATAGGATCAAGTACCGGGAGATATTTGCCTTCGTGAAGGACTTGTAACCCGCATTTGCGTTACACGGAGAGAAAAAACACGAAAACCTAACGACAGGGGGACTCTGAGCCATGATCCGTCAATCACTGAGAATATTTTTTGTCAGTACTGTGTTAGGAGTGAACCGGGTGCAGAATTCTAATCTTGGTCATTGATGGGATTCGAACCCGGGTCATCTCATTGTAAGGCGAGTGTTCTAGCCCCTGATCCACTAAGGCTCGATTAAATGATATATGGAAAAGAAGAGTACGAATCCTTAAAATAATGGAAAATGAACAAATGAATCAGTAACGGAGCGAATCAGAGAATCCACATATCAGAGAATTTGTGAATCAGTTTAAATAAATAAAAAATAAGTGTTAAATTTCTAACTTTTATTGCGCAATATTATATCTTCCCCCTAAATACAGAAATATTTTGAAATAAAATATTTTGAAAGAAATATTCAGAAAGCAGATATTTTAAAAATAATTTGAGAAGAAAATGTTTTCCTTTTTTTATTTTATTACTTTGTATCAATAAATCTTCATTAGATTATATGATTCCGAATAATAGATTACGAACTCAAAAATGTTTATATCCGTACTTACGTAAACCCATGGCATTTAAAATAAAAATAACTAAAGCTGTTTAGATACGGAGCATTTATAAGTAACAAAAATAGCGTTTTCGAAAATTTATAGTTCAAAAGCCACAGAATTCAGTTAATTTTCTCTTTGATGAAAGTAATCAAATTTTAATACGTAATAAATGAAACATTTAGAATAAATAATGTAAAAAATACATTTCTTATAAAAAGATAGAAATGTCAGTAACATTAAAAAAATATATATAAATAGAGAAATAAAAATTATTTTCGATTTTCATAAGTAAGATGTGAAAGTTTTTCCTATTTTTAATAACGTCAAATATTTCAGGAAAAACCGTCACAAAAGACATTAATTCTTCAATAAAATGCTACAAACATTCAGAAAACAGGTTAACAACGTTTTATTGATATTATTTTTCATATCATTAGTGATGAAAAACGTAGACAAACTACCAATCAGATTTTATATAGGGAGTTTAGTATCTCTGAGTTTTTATATGTGCTATATATTGTTTTATGTCTTACAATTTAGTGAAAACAATAAATAAGTTAGTTCATTTTTTCTCCTACAAAACGTCTACGTGCATACCTTTATACGCACGAGATAAAATCAAAATTTTATACGGATTTTAAAAATGTTACTGAAATAGCTCATGAAATATTACTTTTATTCGTAATTAAATAAATAAATTAAACAATAAAACTCGGAAGCATAAAGATGGTAAGGTAAGAACTATGATTAATAGAAGCCATCTTTAAAACACTTAATACAATGCAGAAAATGTAGCACAAAACGACAGTAATAAATATTGTAATAGCTCCTTATTAATAAAAGATCTTCTTAAAATAATATCAGTTTACAAAATAACATTAGATTCCCTTTCCTATTAATTAAAAGGAACAGATAATTTAATAAACGTTTCTAACAATAGTTTACGAACTCATTTTAAATATTTTTTTATACTAATCATGTAAAAGTCTCCTAATAATAATCTACTAAATAACATATAAAATTTCCTTATCATCAGTTCATACAAGGAAACATTTTAACAGAAATGATTCTAATAGTTCAAACCTTTTTCATTTTTTGTGCTAATTATATTTGTATGTTAATAATAATGTTTCTTTAATGAGTCTGATACATGATTTAATAAAATTACATCAATATCGGTACTGTAAATAGAAAATTTAACATAGAAAGAAGAAAAAAACTATTTTAACTTAGAATTTAATAATTTATTATTTTCAAGTAAATACTGTAAAAGTTTACGCAAAGCAATAGGAGTCTGCTAAATAATATTAAACGAGTCTTATTATTATCAGCAATGGGAACAAATAATTTAACTAAAATAAATTTAATTAATGGTTTAATAACTATTTTTGATGTTTTTTTGCTTTAATAATATAGGAGTCTACTTAAAACAGTAGGAGTCTGATAAATTATATAATAAACGACTCATTAGTATCTAATTAATATAAATATATAACTAATATTAACAGATGATTTAACAAAAACAAATTAAATTAATAGTTTGATGATTGTTTTTGATTATTATATGCGTTAATAATGTAGGAGTCTATTTAAAGTAATAGGAGTCTGCTAAATAATATATTACGAAGCTCATTAATGTAATTAATGGGAATTGATATTAACAAAAAATTTCATTAATAATTTAATAACTGCTTTTGATTATTTTTTGTGTTAATACTATAGCATAGGAGTCAACTTAAGTAGGCGTCTTCTAAATATATTATTAATGTGAACAGATAATTAAAAAAAAATAAATTCATTTATTAGTTTACTCATTTTGATTAAATTTTAATGCTAATATAGGAGTTTTCTTAATCTCCTATATTAGCATTATTTTTAATACTAATATAGGATTATACTAAATCTAATTCCCCTTCATATAATTTAATGTAAGCATACAATTGAACAGAAACAATTTTAACTAGTAATTCAATAACTCCATTTAATTATCTTTTATGTTAATGATATAGGAGTATCTTAAAAATAATAGGAATCTTCTAAGCAATATAAAAGTTTCATAAATATTGGTTAATTAAAATATGCAATAGAAATAGTTCTAGTTTTAATTTGCTTAAGAATTTTTTAAATGTATTTTAATTAATGTATTAAATGTATTTCCTTAAAATAATAGGAGTCTACTTATTTTGCATATCACAAGACAATTCCAAAGAATATTAGATGCACTAACTATAAATTACAACGAAGTTACAATGCAATGTTGTTTTGTATGTAAATTTGAATAATTGTAATTACAATTCAAAAAATTAATACTCATTAATTTTTTTAAAAAAGAAAACAATACTGAATTATTTGATTTTTTTTGAGACAATGTCAGACATTTGAAATTGCTTAGTGGAGAGACATCGCTTACAGGAAATATAACTTTTACATTTAAAGACTATTATAACTAACAATCATATTCATTGTAACTACTCATTGTAATATTATTTCTATGGATGCAAATAATTTAAAAAGCTAATAAAATACAAAACAATTATAAAGACAAATGATTGCCCCTCATTAAATTTTCAAAACAATTCTGAATTATTTATTTCTTGAAGATAATTTTAAGCATTTGAAATAACTTAGAGGAAATAAATTTTTCATATATTATGACTCTCTTGAAGTAAAAAATGCAATAAATCAAATATTTTTTGCAATTCCCAATACAATATTATTTTATAGATGCGTTTGTTTTACAAAGTATATGCAATGAAAGCTAAAAAGCAAATAATTGCCCCTCATTAAAAACTTTAAAACAATTCTGTATTATATATTCCTTAACGATAATTTTCGACATTCCAATTCGCTTAGAGGAAATAAATTTGCCATGCATCACGGCCATTCCTCAACATCAAATGCATTAACTGTAATTTTCACTGTGACATGTTTAAAAATATCTCCATAGAGATCATGGGATGCCACTCTCGAACAATATGTCTGATTCGAAGTTCTCGTGTAGATTTCAGGATGCGTTTCAAGGGCGATTCAAAAGGAAGTTTGCTGTTCCCCATTGTTTCAAATGGAGACGAAGATGGGAGTGTCTGATGGAGGCGTGGAACAAATTTGTAAAAAAGAATAAAATTACTATTCTTCTGTCAGCGACAGTCGCAGTCTGTGATGGAACAAAAAGTGATTGAAGAGATGGGAAAGCGTAGTAAATATATCCATTCATGGAAAGTGAGAATAGCGTGAAATATCAAAGGTGGCATTGCCAAAAAAATATTATTTTTTTAGTCATATTTTTGTCATACGCAACGGGCAGCTTTTACATAGACGCAGGCTAATTGAATTATCCTTTGCAAACAGACACCGTATTTCGCCTATTGCGTTTGGCTAACTGGAAAAATGCTTCAGTCTCTTATAATCAGCTTGTCATTTTTAGGCTCATACTAGTGACCCTGCATACATTTTAAGGCTAATTAAAAATATATCATTACTCAATTAGCCTGATTTATTTCAGATAGCAATAAGTCCAGATTAGGGAAAGTTTCTTGTAAATAGATTTATTAAAGGTAATACGTCTAAGAAAATTCAGACAAATTTAAAAATTCTTCTCAGATTCCTAATAAGTATAAAGAAATATAGACAATTTGTAGTCCCGGGAACAGAATTTAGTACGTCAATCTGAACCACTATCTTCAGAAATTCAAATAATATCGAAGGTGGCATTGCAACAAAAAATATTATTTTTAAAAAAAATATTTTGTCTTAAGCTATTAATAAATTGAATAAATTTCGCAAACAGTCACAATGTTTTGTCCATTGCGGTAGGCTAATTGGAAATTTTTTTTTTTTAAATTTATAATCAGCTCAACATTTTTAGGCTAATACCCTACATACCTTTTAAGGCTAATTAAAATACATAATTCTTTACTTAATTAGTTTGATTTCTTTCTGACAGTTAGCATTAAGTCCGGATTACGGAACGTTTATTGAAATAGTCTTATTAAAGGTTATTGCAATAAGTCTAAATAAATTCAGTGTAGTTTAGAAATTCTTTTCAGATTTACTAAGGAGTAAAAAGGAATATAGGCTAATTATAATCCATGTAGCAGAATTTACTATGTCAATCTATGAGCTAAACACAGAGACTATAACTGCAAAAAATTAATTGCAAAATTATCTATAACTATAATTATTGACAATATGGTATCACTATCAAAAACAATTATCGAATAAGATAATACAGCGAGTATTTTCAATAAAGTACGACATAATTGGGAGGGTCGATACATTTTATTTTAATAAAATTTATATTGACTTAATTATTATATTTCAGATAGTATATGGTATAGACCATTGTAAATTAAATAAATTTGAAAAATATCATAATTTAACGAAATACCAATATTATACATCGTGATAACGATATTTTAAAAATTTTTCTTCATATATATCCTGAATATCATGTCTCATATTGAAAACTATCGTATTGAAAACTCATATCGAATCCTCATCATCATATCGAATCATATTGAAAACTATAAATAACAAATGCGATAACATCACTAGCATCACCGATAATTAACGAATGTGACATTAATTCGATCGATAATTTGACATTAATTCGAACAATAAATACCGAAAATAATACTATTGCAAGTATTATCGATAACGATAATTATTGAATAAGACATTATTTTCACTCTTGATAAATTTAATTTGGTTTCGATATTATTTACAAATGTGGAAAAATATTAAATAGTTATTATGTAAAAATATCGCTATAAATCGTGAAATTTAGTATTTTACGATAATACATATTGTAAAAACATGATCATGCCCAAATTAAATAGCTTCCAGAAAATGCAAAAAGTAATGTAGTTTATTTATACAATACAATAACAGATTTATAAAAATACAACAGCTCAAACCCAAACAACAGCACAAATGTGCTACTTTTTTAAACCATAAATATACCAGATTTTTTCTTGCAGCACTGGAAATATTTGGAAATAAATATTAGATCGCAACAATCAAAACCTACAAAACTAGGAACAAAACCTACAAAACTACTACTAGATATTCTACAAAAAATATTTGTCTTATAAGAACTTACTTTTATAATTCACAACCCAAGACAACTACGTAACAAGACTTTTAAACATACATAATATGTTTTTCTTTTGCGCCATGTAATAATACAACTGCCAGCATTAATGACATACTGTCAAATGCACATCTAAGAAATAAGGGGTGTTAGAAGAACGAAAATATAAAAGAATTAAAAATTTTTTATAAATACGATTTAATTATGCGCATCATGCTGCAATAAAAACGTATTGCGGTTGTAATAATTTGATTAAATGGAATAGATATATCTAACATAGTGGTCATGTTAACCTGATTATGTAGAAAATTCTTCTCTAATTAAGTATTAGGAGAAAATTCTTATCAGGTATAAGGGACTTATTGTTTGCAATCAGGCATTGTTTTGTATCATCTATTAGAAACAACAACAGCAACAATAATTATAATAATATTGAACTTTCAGAGATATAGAAAATCTAAACTCGCAGAACACTAAGCATTCTTTGTTATAGTTATATTTAAACCAATATAACGTAATTTTCTTAAATATTGATTTAAGTTCTTAACTAAATATTCACAGCATATTCATTAATGTTTTTCAAAAGCAATACGTATAAAGTCCAATTTTGTTTCCATGACTTCGAGTTGAGCATTGATGGCCAATCTGTAGTATTCCACAGTAGAACATAACCAGTAGAACATGACCAAGTTTCGAAAGCGTATTAATAAATTAAAGAAAGAATTTTTTGTAATATATATATATCCTTTTCAAGAACTATATCCTAATTGTAAAACTTTAGTTAATTACTAGTTTTTTTAAAATAATTATTTAGAATTAATTGCTTCAAGTTTTGCGAACAAGAAGAAGTAACATACTGCTACATAACTTCCAAAAAGAACTAACATTCTGCTTATTTAATTTTAATGGTTCATTAGAGAAGGGATGGTAGTATTTTTACAATTTCAATATAAAATAATTTTAAATTAAGTTTTAAAACATTGAGAAGAAAGAAGAGATTATTTAACATCTCTTAAAAACATTTCAAAGCATCTTACCACATCTTTACTTTTTTTCCATTTCTTTTTCTAATAAACGCCCTTAACTTTAAGTTTTTAAATTTTTCTCTTCCCTTTAACTACAGTCACATTCCCTCTTACATTACAAAAATTCATTTCAATTGTCCTTAACCGGACCAGCTTTGAACTTAAAAACCCAATCATTTTAATCAATAAACCGATCAAGGTAAAGAGTAAGAATTCTACCAAAAGCTAAAACAATTTAACCAATTCCAAGTGCCAAAGATAAAATCTATGACCCACTTACGACTGCTTCTTATTTTATTTTATAACCAGCGTTAAGATGCCGTACAAATTCTGAGCTTACGTCTATCAATGTTCAACTCTGTAGCCCTGCACTTTTGAATCCAGCCCAGAAGACAAGGGAATTCCTGCATCTAGCTTCGGGGCAAGCAAGCCATCGTGGAGAACTTTAGGATAGAACTACCCCGCATTCGCTCTGCATGGTAAGGAAAACTACAAAAAACTCCAGTAGTTAGCCTGATGGGAAGGGGACTTTAACCCATGATCCGTCTACCACTGAGAATATTTTACGCAAGCACCATGGTCCCCTACGACTATTAAAAACATCTGGCAAAAAGTTGTTAGGAATTGATTTGGACTTTTCTCACAATCGAGATAACAGAAGGGAAATGTTAGAGGAGTTAGTTATTTCTCCCTCGATCATACAAAAGGGAAGGAACAAAAATCCCTTAAATTACAAGCCTCGACCCAAAGTATAAAAGAACAATTAAATAAACAGTTAAAAAATTAATTACATCAATTTCATAACATTAGGATACATATTAAATTACGATAAAATTAAAGATAATAAAGCAACAAATGTTAACTGGCTGAACCATTAAAAAAATTTTATTGACAATAAAACCTAACTTTATACTTTTGTTCAATTTATTATATAAGTTTTGTTCAATTTACATGAAATAAAAACGTCATTTATGTAAAAATCCAAAAAAACAGCCTATAGATATTACTTTTTTAAATTTTTCAGTACGTTGCAAAAATTTGAAGTGGCACGCATAATTTTTCAAGCAGGTGCACTGTTTTCAAAATGGCTGGCCAACCCAGCTCGAGCACCATCATTTCATAGAAAATGAAAGTAATTCAAAGAATCCGATTTTCAGTGTAATTTGCAACTCCAGTAAATATACCAGAATATTTAGAAATACGGATGATTACAATTTTTTTTTTTTTAAATTCGCTGAAATAAACACAACGAAATTTACGTGAAACCGATTCCTAGACACGAGGCATTCTAAGAAAATATCTGTTGTAAGACGATAACAAAACCTTCTTAATTTATCTCGAACCGTCAAATTACCAATGCATCTCACTTAACCGTTTCCCATTCCCAACACGATTGTTGAGAAAAGCTTTTAAGGAGGAAGGATACGGTTGCTTAGCAACGGATGCGAAAGAGTCACTCATTCTCGGTAGACATCCTACCGTAGCTCCCATGTCTCATTTTGGGGAGAAAGAAAAACGAAACTAATCTCCAGAAAATTCCAGAGGGATGACGAGACACTGACGGCCACTCTAAATTTAGAACGGAACGCGGGGGTGTCTCTGGCAAACGCCCCCGCACAAGCTTAGCAATGAACCTCAGAATATCCGCAATGTTTATGGTTTCGTTTGACTTCAGAAATTTAGTTTTAGTGTTTTTTTGGTTCTAAATTCTGTTTAGTCAAATACTGATTCAGCCGCAAAAGAAAGTTAGTAACTTTTCGTGGAAGGTTAGTAGTTAAATGGGATTTTTGCGTGGGTTTAGAATGGGCTGCTCTTTAAGTGTTAGTCAAAGTCATTTATTTTTTTCTTTCCAGCGAAATGATATTTGCTGAGATTTGCGTATTGACATTTACACTTATAGTTCTATTTTAACCACGATAGTTAATGTTTGTTCATTAATTTAACTCCTTATCGTTAGTTTTATTACACGAAGCGGAAAAGTAATTACACTAGCAACTTCTAGCTCTCTATATATAAGAATGTTCGTGTATGTTATTTCTTTAAAATGAAAATGTAAAACGTGAATAAAATTTAATTAATTTCATTATTTTTCAGAAAGGTAGATAAAATTATAAGTAACTATTTGGAAAGTGAGTGGCAAGGCTATTTTTTGTAGTAACGCTCCAACTACAAATGAAATTAACTACAGCTACTTTTTTTTAAAAAAAAACAATGACTGTAAACTGCTTTTGAAACGAATTTACTACTTTCCTAAAACTAATTTTTTTTTTTTGGAGAAAATAGCAATTGAGAGAATAATTAGTCATGCTTACATTTTTCAGAAAGATAAATAAAATTATAAATAAAAAATAGATCAGTAGGCTGAAAGACTATTTTTTATGTAGTTAACACTCCAATTACTTTTTACAAATGTAGTTAACTACAACTACTTTTTTATGAAGGTAATGACTACAAACTACTTTCGAGATGTAGTTACTATTTCACTACTTTTAGGAAAATAATTTTTTTTGGAGAAAATAGCTATTGAGAGAATAATTAGTCATGCTTACATTTTTCAGAAAGATAAATAAAATTATAAATAAAAAATAGATCAGTAGGCTGAAAGACTATTTTTTATGTAGTTAACACTCCAATTACTTTTTACAAATGTAGTTAACTACAACTACTTTTTTATGAAGGTAATGACTACAAACTACTTTCGAGATGTAGTTACTATTTCACTACTTTTAGGAAAATAATTTTTTTTGGAGAAAATAGCTATTGAGAGAATAATTAGTCATGCTTACATTTTTCAGAAAGATAAATAAAATTATAAATAAAAAATAGATCAGTAGGCTGAAAGACTATTTTTTATGTAGTTAACACTCCAATTACTTTTTACAAATGTAGTTAACTACAACTACTTTTTTATGAAGGTAATGACTACAAACTACTTTCGAGATGTAGTTACTATTTCACTACTTTTAGGAAAATAATTTTTTTTGGAGAAAATAGCTATTGAGAGAATAATTAGTCATGCTTACATTTTTCAGAAAGATAAATAAAATTATAAATAAAAAATAGATCAGTAGGCTGAAAGACTATTTTTTATGTAGTTAACACTCCAATTACTTTTTACAAATGTAGTTAACTACAACTACTTTTTTATGAAGGTAATGACTACAAACTACTTTCGAGATGTAGTTACTATTTCACTACTTTTAGGAAAATAATTTTTTTTGGAGAAAATAGTTATTGAGGGAATAGTTATTCTTGTTTTTTCAGAATGATAGATAAAATTATAAATAACAATTAGGTCAGTGGGCTGAAAGTCTATTCTTTTATAGTTAACATCCCAATTGATTTATTACAAATGTAGTTAACAACGACTACTTCTTTTAAAAAAAGTTGTAACTACAAACTACTTTCAAAATTCGTTACTATTTCACTACTTTTAAGAAACTAATTTTTTAGATGAACTTGATTTACAAATTAATTTAATTTTTTAAAATGATTTCGAATAAAAAACTAGCTAAGACTTGAGGAATTATTTAAAAAAAATAGTTATTCATTTTTACACGTGTCAATTTGTTATATAACCAATTTTTATTACTAATTAATTCCTTCAAACTCCCTTTAACTTACTATGCAGCGAATATTTAATTCAGGAAAGACTAAGAATGTATAAAATATTTACTATTTAAGTATTTACTTCCCTTTTCTTTCCATTAAGACAAAATAGAAGTACAGGTATTCCCTAAGTATACTGTGTACAAAACAAATAGCGAATCACCCTTAATAACATTTGATCTAATGATCGGATCTTCATGTTTACCCTTTTGAATCATTCTTTAATGATTCAAAAGAGTAAGCTCAAATATGCTAATTAATTAGTTATTTGAATATGGTAAAATAACAATGAAATAAATTGTTATTTAACCGTTTTTTCCGAGAGATTTCTAGCAATGAAATAAAAATAGTTAGCTAATTTTATTAAAGTCAGCTTCAATGGATTAAAAAAGATTTAGGACTTATGAAAATGATTTAGATAAATATTTATCATTGCATAAATAAAAATATTATACTTGTGAATACCATGACAATAATTTAAAATATTAATTATTACAAACTTGATTAATCACAGTATAATGAGTATTTCTGCAGCGAAAAAGCTAATTTATATATAATTTCTAAAGTAAAATAATCTCCATATTTTATGTTTATATGCTCTGTTTTGTAGAGATAATCTATATTTGAGTAAATATTCTGTGAAAATCGAAAAAAAATTTGAGGAAATGTTGCTCAGCTTCGATTCCGGTTAGTTAAAAATTGGTTTCAGTCGATTAGATTTATCTTCATCTTATGAAAATTATTCAGATCAATTTTTTTTATCATAATGTAAATAAAAATACTACTTTTGTGAATAATATGACAATTATTTAAAATATTATGCATTACAAACCTCATTAATTACAGTATAACATGTTAGAGTCTATGTTAAAAAGAACTATTGCAAATAATGCAGAAAGTCATTGCTATAGCTTATGTTTTTCGTAAAACTACCGTAATGTATGGTAATGATAATCGTCAATAGGAAGAGTTTTATTACTTAGGGTGTGATTGTAATCAAATTAGCCATTATGAGTTCCGCTTAGAATAAACTAATCGGTGTCAACGTCGAGCAAAATTTTTCGATTCTACGTCTAAAGTTCTTTCGAATGTTCACTTAATTTTTACTCAAATAAAGATTATATCTACAGAACAGAGCATACAAATATGAAATACGGAAATGATTTTACTTAAGAAACGATAATTAAATGAGCTTTCTCGCTTTAAAAATACTCAACCAATAGATGCGTAGAAGCGGCAAACAAAAAGTCTATAAAAACAAACAAATAAAAAAGAAACCGTTGATTTATTTGGCTTTATAAGTGTTCATTCTAATACATTTTGTTTATTTTGATAATGAAACGTTAATGAAAATAATATTTATCGACGTTGGCTTTGTTTGTCTGTTATAATAATAAAAAACTATTTCATTACAAATTTCTTCGACTTGTACTCATAAATATAATTTATTGAAAGAACGAAGTATTTTAAAGCCTTCAGTAGATAATAATGAGTAAAAAAAGAAAATTTAGTAGGCTTTAAACACGACACCAAATATACTAATATATGTAATTAATATTGTTACCAAGGTTACCTTAAATAGTAGGGATGCCACGTGAGTCTAAAAATTTAAGAAGTCGTAGAATATTAATTCATTGTTATTTACTTAATCCATTTAATTATTCAAATGTAACTACCACCATGATTAAAATAAATATTCATATTCACTGCATTGCGAAAATATTCATATCATTCACTTTCAATAGTACACTGAAAAAAATATGCTAAAAAATTGCTAATTGTATTATCTTTTAACATATTTTTGTTTTTTAGTAGTTAACCACTTTCTACAATTTTAGACGCATGTGAGAGCCGTGATATAGTTAATGCGGTAATAGATTTTCTACAGAATCCAAAAAAGCATAAGTACCGAATAAACTATATTGATTTTTTTATAATTTTATAACCGTCGTTGAACAGCAGACCCAATTTTGAGTTTACGGCTACTAATGTTCAACTCCGTAGCCTTGTAATTTTGAACCAATCCGAAAGACAAGGAAACTCCTAAATCAGTACCCCCAGAGGCATTGATTTACTACGGGAACATGGAGGACTTTGTGACTCGACAAATTTTTAACGTGCATCAGTCTCTATTTACTATATTGATTGTGTTAAATAATGACTATTACGAATTGGATTCGAGCAATAGCATTATGCCAAATGAATATACAGTCCCTATCCAAATTATTAGACGCGCTATAAGGTTCAGTCTAAAATCTTAATTATCAGGTGATACTATACAGCTTTATTATTTTTACGCGGCTGAAACCGGTTTGCACTTGTTTACGTCCGTGTATCAATTGGTGAACATTGTAATGCAATACGTTAAAAATAAATACAAAGAGGAAGTGTATAAAAAATCTTCCGAATAAAAACTCATTACATGTATGTTTAAATACAAAAGTATTGCATATGAACTCGTGCAAAACATGCAATTATTAAAACACTACAGTGCGTCTAATAATTTGGTCTAATTATTATAATATACTAATATAATACCTGATATACTAAATATTCCATGTTTACATAATATATCGTTTAATTTATTCTATCGTCGAATTTATATTATATATTGTCCAATTTAACCAGTTGATACATGAACGTAAACAAATAAAACCGGTTTCAGTCGGGTGAAAACAATAAAGCTATATAGTATCACCTGATGATTAAGATTTTACATAGAATCTTATAATGAGTCTACTAATTTGGCCAGGGACTGTAGTTAATCTTTATTTTGATGAGATGAACTTCTAAAAACATATTTTGCTTAAGCTAATAACATAAAGTCACCGAGATGGGCAACGATCAGTAATGAATAAAAACTATGGAAGTGCTTTTTAGCTTCTTATATTATGTTTTGTGCATGTTTCAGTATTGTGTATATTTTTTCTTTTATATAATTTATAATGTTGCAATAAGATAATCTAATATATAAAAAACCCTTCTATTAGAACATTTTGAAACACTGTACTAGTTCCAAAAAATTTAAAATAATATCAGCCTTGCTCAAAGCTCTTTTCATAAAATTGAAAAGAAATATAAATAAATCGCTTTTCTAACTAATGGGTCTTAAAAAAATTCTAATTTAATATGATAAATTCTTTTATTAAAACTTGAAATTCTAATCCTTTATAAGTATAAATATAGCGCTATCCTTAATAAAAGTTCTTTATAAAAATTCTAATTTGATTTAAATAAGCTCTTTAATATTTAAAGAGCAAATGCGAAAAGCATAATATCGATTTCTGGTTTAAGTGTTATTTGCAACCATAGAGGAAAAGATGACAAAAAAGCATGTTTTCTCGTCTTTCCAACACAAATGATGAATTACCAGGAGAGTAGTTATTTTTTTATTTATTATACCTTTCAGAAAATGTATCCTTTCTATGATACAATGTTGAGCTCTTATTCAGTTAACGCAAGTAAACCATTTTATTCTTGTGAATAACAAGGTTTTTTTTCAAAATGCGTCTTTGTTATAAAAAAAGAATAAGAATGGTGATGGTTTAAAAAATAAAGATCATTCTATCGCTAAAATTGTTAAGAGCGCCATTTTGGATAAAGTTGAATTATTTTTCTTTGTCTATTTTTTCTTCTTTATATTTTTTTTCCTTAAAAAGGAAGCATAGATGATGGATTAACATAGTTTAATGTTTTTTTTTCCTTTCTTTTTTTAAAAATTTTTCTTAAAAAAAAAATATTTTATAAGAATCAAGAATGTTTAGATTTTTTTTTTTTTTTTATAAAATTAGTCTTATAACATAGTGATGCCATTAAACACAGTAATACTTTTTATAACATTGTAATAGTTTTATAAAATAGCAATATTATGAAAAAAAGATTGTTTTTTAATTATATTTTCGTAAAATTTTCGGACTGTTATTTTAATATTTTATGTTCCAGAATTTTGTTTTTATTAAACTTAAATAAACCTGGGAATAAAAAGAAAAACACAGTGCAGTATAAAATTTTAGTACTATGTAGAAATGCTAGAAACAGAAAAGATTACTTTTAACAAACAAAAATTAAACAATATTTAAGCAATTTAGGGTTTCACCCTCTTTCAAAAAATGAAATTAAAGTGTTCTATGTTCTAATGAAAGTATTAATACTTTCACTATTTTCTAGATACCATGATCAGGCATACACCGGCATAACACTTACGGTCAAGTTTAAAGGAAGTGAAATTCCCGGTATGACGTTTTTGTACAGTGAGCAAAAAAATTAAAGGAAACCCTTTGAACAACTTTTGATCTAATGATCGGATTTTCACAGAATTTAAATATCAGATTGTATTTGTCTGTATTTAAGTGAGATTGACTGTATTTTTCTTTATATATGTTTGTTTTTATTTTACTTTCAAAGTTTAATGTTAGGTGCAAAAGTGCAATTCTTGATTTTTTGAAAAACAGACATAAGAAAGCAATTCAGAAAATAAAAAGTTTAATTTTTTTTTATTAAAATTGATTCAGTACGCTGTAAAAATAGTCTCTTAAAATTGAAAAAAAAAACGTCATAGTTCCGAAACTAATGATAGTTGAACTAATTTTCAATTTATACTAATTTCCAATTTCAATGATACAAAGGGTTGTAATTTGGAAGATATGATCCCAATAGCTCAGTCAAAAGATTAGTAATTTTAATTTCACTTTTTGCTTATTTCTCTATATCTTAAAAACTTTTAAGCGAATGAAAGCAGGACCCAATTTTCATTGCGTTGGCAACTATATAAAGCTTTTTAACTGTTTCTGAGCTAGAGACTATGGTGGTAAGAGCATCCAACTACGAACTTCCAGGTCTTTGGTTCGAATCCTGCCTGCAGCCAATGAACATCTCTCCCACATACTTTTTTTCAGATTTATTTTTCTCAAAAATGAGAATTACTGTTTTCATTTTGAATGCATGAGGTTTCTTAATTTAATTATTATTTGTTTCGGAGCTATTTTGACACATTTTTTTCCAATTTTTGAGAATTTTTCACTGCGTAGTTTCAACGAAAAATTACATCCTAATTGGTCCATTGAGCTGATTAAAAGCAGTATGAGAATGCCATAAACGATGATTAGGCAGTTAATCATTGCTTATAAAATTAAAGAACAATCGAATGTTAAGTACTGAATTTTTCTTTTTAATATTTATTTCATTTCCAAAAAAATTATCCATTAATCATACAAAAATTAAAAGTTCCAATTTTATTTTTTAACCAGCTGAAAAATTTAAAAATAAAATCTAAAAGAACCCCTTCCCAAAATGGAGAAAAACGACAAGTCTCAAAATGATTTTTTTTTAATTTAAAAAAAATCGAATTCCTCTTCTCTTTTTGAAGAAAACACACAAGACCCCTTTATTGAATTTGTTCAGTCCGAGATCAAATAAGTCATCTTTTTATCTAATCATTCCATTTGATTACGCGTAATACTTTATCGCATTCAATAATACTCTTTTAAACCGTTGAATCCGGACGGAAATTAAATGGAAATATCAAATCAGCAAGAAGTCAATTGAAACGAAATCCCCTGTAAAGGTTGTTTTTCCTTGACATCATTTTTCGGAAGAATAAGATAATCATTTGGCGAAAAAGATAAGCGCCAAAGTCGTTTATCCCAAATATTTTTCAAGTTTAAAATTGTACAGTGCGTCAAAAAAATTGGACCACCCTGAATTGCTTTTGATTTAATGATAAGATCTTCACGTTCTAGGACTCATTCTTAATGGTCAGAGGGGGTGACCTCAAATATGCTAATTAATTAATGCAAACGATGTTTCACGTTAAGAAATCAGACACGTAAACGTACTTTCGCTGAATGAACATACCTTTTTTACGATCAATTTGGATTTTAGGCCTTCAAAATATAGGGGGTAGCAATCTGGGAAATATGGTCCCCATAGTTTGGTCAGGAGAACGATCCAAAGTATGGGCCCCTTAATGTTAATTTTATTTTTTCCGTATTACGCCATATCTCGAGAACTTTTTAAGCGATTTGAAAATTTTTTATACACAATTATAAAATTAGTTTATCCAAAGGTAATTCCATGCAAAAAATAAAATTTTTTAAATATTTTTTAATTATTTTATAAAATAATCGTTGAATTTGTAGTGTATACGTTTTTTAGATCATTTTAAAGCATGTAATGTAAAAAAATACAAAATTTGAACGAAATCAGTTGAATAGTTATTAAGAAATCAAATTTTAAAAAAGTCGCATATTTAAAATTTGATTTCTCAGGAACTATTCAACCAATTTTGTTAACACTTTGTATTTTGCCTCTTAAAATTACACATTTTAAAATGACGTAAAAATTGTATACTTTACAATTCAAATTTTTTTGAACTATTGTTAAATAAAATAATAAAAATTTATAAATCTTTATTAAAATGCCTATTTTGTATAGAATTATTTCGGATAAACAAACTTCATAATTATGTGCAAAAATTTTTCAATTCGCTTAAAATGTTCTCCAGATACGGTGAAATATGCAAAAAGTAATATTAACATTAAAGGGTCCAAGCTTTGGATCGCTTTTCTGTCCAAATTATGGGGACCATATTTATCAGATTGCGGCTACCCCCCTCCCCATATCTTGAGGGTTAGATATACGAATCCGTTGATAAAAAGTATGTTTATTCAGAGAAAGTACGTTTTTGTATCTTATTTCGTAACTTACAATATCGTCTGCACTAATTAATTAGCATATAGCATAGGATACCCCCTAAAACCATAAAGAATGAGTCCTAGAAAGTGAAGATCTGATCATTAGATCAAAATTTATTCAGGGCAACCGGGTTTTTTTTGCTCACTATAAATTCTTATATTTCAGAGATTATTGGATATATTGTATTTTTGTATGAATATTTATTTGAAAATAAGAATAAGGAAATACACAAAAGAACCACAAAAATCAAAAAGAAGAAGAAAAAAAAAAATTTAACTATATTTTATTTCAAACATTGCAATTAATTTCTGTGAGCATAAAAAAATTTTTTTCAGAACAAAACACAACTAAAGTGCTTATCTTACGAGCTCTGACACCTGTTTCTGTAAATTAATTGTTTCTGTCAATTTTTAAAAAAAAGTATTTTGATGATTTTTAAATTATTTGCTTTAATTCTGCTCATTAATTTTTTTTTTAATATCTAGTCATCTTTTTATTTTTAATCACCATTCTATTATTTGTCATCTTTTTACCCAACCATTCTACTTAATTAGGCTTAATATTTAATCTCTTTCAATAATAAATCTTTAAATCATTGAAGTTAGACAGAAATTTAATGGAAATTAACAAACAAATCAGCATTAAGTCAGTTGAAACGAAATCCCCTGTAGAAGTTGTTTTTCCTTGACATCATTCCTCAGAAGGAGAAGCTAATCATTTGGCGAAAAAGATACGCGCCAAAGTCCTAGATGTTTATGAAATTGTACATTATTATATTTCAGAGATTATCGGATACATTGTATTTTTGCATGAATATTTATTTAATAATAAAAGTATGGGGGGGATCCGAAAAAAGTAAATAATATAAAACAAAAATGTCGGTGAAAATGTTTTTTTAAACAATATTCTGTTTCAAAAATCGTGAGCAAAAAATTTCTGTGAAAATAAAAAAAATATTTCTTACAGAACAAAACACAACTAAAGAGTTTTTCTTATACACTCTAATGCCTGTTTCGAAATTTGTGAATTAGTTTTTTAACACTATTTCTGTAAAAAAAAAAAGTATATTTGATGATTTTTAAATTATTTTAATTCTACGCATTAATTTTTTTTTTCATCTCTAGTCATCTTTTTATTATTAATCATCTTTTAATTTTTGTCATCTTTTTATTATTTATCATCCTTTAATTTTAGTCATCTTTTCATCCTATCATTCTTCTTGATTGAACGTAATATTTTATCTTATTCAATAATACATGTTTAAATCATTGAATTCAGGTGGAAATAACAATTCATCACTGAGTTAGAACGAAATTCCCTGTAGAAGTTGTTTTTCCTTGACATCATTCTTCAGAAGGAGAAACTAATCATTTGGCGAAAAACATGCGAGTCAAAATCATTTTTTCCCAGTATCGTTTCTGAAGTTTTAAATTAGATGTTCTCATATTTCTAAGAATGTTGGATAGATTGTATGCTTGTGTACAAATATTTATTTAATAGTACGAAAAATAGCAAATTGATTATATACTACCAAAAAAAAAAGGTCGGTAAAAATATTTTGCAAATAACATTCCATTTAAAAAGTCGCCATCGAATGTTGTTTACAAAATACTGAATGTCGATTTTTGAGCATCAAATTAATTTTTTTACGAGAAAAAAGTTCTGAACTATTTTTCTTGTGAACTGTGGTATCCGTTTTGCAAATATGTAAATGACTTTAGTCAATTTTTTAAAAAAAGAAATATTGATGATATTTTTGATTTATTTTTTTAATATCAACGTATTAATATATCTTTTAAAGAAATGGAAGTTTTTTTAGTATGTTAAAGTATATTTTGAGCCTTTAGTAGTACTCTCGATTTCCGAATGTTTTTAATTACACGAGAAATTCATAAAATTATTAAATAGAATTTGGGTACCGAGAGTCTTTCTTACAAAGTACAGTAGTCTTTGGTAAAGTAATTTTTTGTCTTTTATATCAGTTTTATTCGAAAAAAAAATTTTAATATGTTATTTTCAAAATCATTTTCTTATTACATGAAATAAAAACTATATTTAAAAAAGAATCCTATGAACCGGTGATATAAAGACCGGTGATATACTTGCAGGCCTCAGAAACCTTTTACTTATTTAAGAAAAATACAGCTAAAACATTTTTTATTAACAGTATAAATACAAAAGTATAAATTAATAAATAAACGCTTATAAAAAAATAAATTAATTTTTTTAGTTTATGAATAAATATATTTTCGATGATTTTTGTTATTTTTTTTTTTTTTTAATTTTCACTATATATAAAATAAATTAAGGTCAATTTTTCCATGTAAATATATATTTTGTAACTTTAGTACTCTTTGTTTGGAATTGTTTTTAATTCCAATAAATATTTAGCAGTTATGAAAATTTTTTACGACATAATTTCATGAAATTCTGCTAACAAAAAGTTTTTCATTAGCTTAGGAAATCTTTCTTTAACTCATTTTCTTTAAATTTTATGATACGTTTATTGAAAAATGAGAGCGAATGCAGCATTTTCAAAAAGAGGTTCTTTTTATTTTTGGACAGTAGAATACATACATATATATATATATATATATATATATATATATATATATATATATATATATATATATATATATATATATATATATATATATATATATATATATATATATATATATATATATATATATATATATATATATATATATATATATATATATATATATATATATATATATATATATATATATCATAATTCCAAGTTGCGATAGCGCCAAGCAGCTATTGTCACAACCTTAATATTTGAAGAAAAATTTTAAAATGAAATAAAACGAAATAAGTTATTACGTCACATTACTTGGGATTACCACAACAGATATTACCAAAAAGTTTGTAACTGGAAATAACATCATAAAAATCAAAAAGGAAAAACACTAAAAAAGAAAACTTTTTCTTGGGGCAGTCGGGGGTTTGGTTGCTTGCGGTAATTTACAGATGACCGCAAAAAGTGCTACCGCACTGAATGTATGGCAATGCCCCTCCCCTGATAAAGTTGCCATGTATAATAGTGCCTCTACTTTAATTTCTTGTTTAGTGCTTTTTCGTTTTGAGTTTTAGAATGTTACTTCCTGTTACGAACTTTTCGGCTTTTCCTAGAGTGGTAATCCTTTCATGGGAGGTAATAACTCATTTTGTTTTATTTCATCTTGAAATTTTTCATCAATACACATACAATATATTAAAAAATGATATATTGTTATGTGATTTTCATATGAAAAAATAAAATTTGAACTCTCATTAGTACTCTCAATATGTACTTTTTTTAATTCCAATAAAAATACAAAAGTTAGGAAATTTTATGAATTGTATGAGTTTGGGTGATTAGATTAGAGATTAATTAGAGATTTTTGTAATTGATGAAAAGAACAAATGCTATGCTCAAGTTCAAAATATTTGCGCTGAAAGATTGTCAAGAATAAAAAAATTTAAAAAAGTAAGCAATCAAATATATGACGGGACTCAAATTTTTAAAATGTTTCAATCATACGATATTCGACGGTAGGTTTGTGCAAAGGCACAAGTAGGAACAGTTCTCAATAGGAAAAGCCCCCTAGCGGTACTCAGACAATTCAGATCATGGGTTCCTATGCAATTCTTAAACCTAATGATGTGCCCCGCCTCCCCTCTAAGTTAGTTCCTTGTTTTTAGAATCACCTTGTATATTTTTCTTTTTAAAGAATGAAAAAATTTTTAAGTTAGTTTGCTTTAATAATTTACCTGTTTTTTTCCTGTGAATTTCATTAGACACCAATGTAATTGAAGAAAATATATTTCATTTATCTGTATTTAAAAGTATAAAGCGTAGCCGGTTGGAAATTATTATTAAAACATATTTCTTTCACTAAAAATTTTATAAAACTTGCTAAGATAAAGCACCAGTTTTGTACACATTTGTTTATAAAAATATTTTTAAACAGTTTATCGAGAAAATTTGTAATAGAATGGAGTGGGAAAGAAAAACCAAAATTGAATAAAATGATTATTTCAGAAACGAGAAAATGCAGAATAATTACACTGTGGCACTGTATTTGAAACTTATTAAATTAAATGATTTACAAATCAATTCAATTTTCGAAAAATTAAAAAAAACTCTTTTGAGTGTTAACATCTTAATTAAGTTATTTACGTGATTTGCTATCATTTTTCACCAGTAATATAAAAAAGTAATTAATATTTTGTTGATTGTTGCCAGCTTTTTGAACATATTCTCATAAAAAACATTTTATAAACTGTATCGCAAAAAACTTTTTAATAGAGTTGAATAAAAAAAAAACTAACTGAGAGAAAAACTATTTCAAAAGCGAGAAAATGCAGAAAAATCACAATCAACAGTATGACGCTGCATTAAAAACTAATTAAATTAAACGGTTTTTAAATCATTTTGATTTTCGATAAATAAAAAAAAATTTAAAAGAAAAATAATAAATAAAAAAAAAGTAAAAATAAAAAATAAAAAAGTGCTAAAACCTTAATTAAGTTATTTACGTGATGTGCCATCAATTATTTTGCTTTTAATCTAAACAGTAATTAATAGTGTCTGTTTATTTAACCAGTTTTATAAACATTTCATTAAAAAGATTTTTACAAAGTATCTCAAAAAACTTCGTAATAGAATCGAAAGAAGAAAAAACAAAAATTAAATAAAGAATTCTTCCGAAAACGAGAAAAAAACAGAATAATTTTATTATGTCAATACTACAACGCTGTAATGGTAACTGTTAAAATTAAACGATATCCAAATCATTTCAATTTTTGAAACATTGAAAAGAAAGCTTTAATAGTGTTGAAGTCTTAATTAAGTTATTTACGAAATTGTCCATCATTCTTTGCCCTTAATTTATAGTGTAATCAAGCCTCATACAATGGAAAAATTAACGTTTATAACCCAACTCGTAAATCACCCCAAAATTAAAACTCCCAACATGATTCCACGCTCCGAAAGCCCCTGTAAATGTTGTTTTTCCTTTATAGCACCCTTAGTACAGAGAAAACCTCGCCAAAGTCGTTCGTTCCCCCTCACATGTTTCTGATGACGCCACTTTATGAAATCAACTTCTCACAAGATGAAGCAATATTGGCGAGGTTATTGGATAGGTTATTAAGTTCCAAAATGCGTAGGGGGGTTATGTATGGAATCCACGGGGGTTCATCGGAAGTGTGGGGGATTTGTGGGGGAGGATAAGCTGCTTTCTCAGTGTGCTATCGGAAATGAGTATTATGGGATCGGCATAATAGACGTAATATCAGATATTTGGGTGAAAGGCCTCCTCCATAACAATAACTAGATTTGGCGTTTTTTCGAAAGAAACATGTATCGAGAAAAATTGCCTTTCTTTCCATTGAAGCATGTTTACATTTCTGTCTTTCTTTCTTTCATTTATAAGATAAAGAAGAAGAAGGAAAATTAAACGTATTAAAGCATCAATTATGATGAAATTTATTTAATTTTCAATACTTTTTCATTTCTTAATTAATATACAATAAATATGCTACTAATAATACAAAAAATGCAAGCATTGCGTATGACGTCGTCTATTTTATTTTATTTTATAACTCTAGTGTATCTACCACTGCAAAAACATAATTACAATTCACTAGTATATAAGACATGTTGTAAATCTATTTTTTACGCTTCCATTGCTTAAGAAGATACGATTGCAATGTAAATCCATTTTATAATTGAATGCTTTCTCTTTTGCCTTATTCGAACCATAATAAGCTCAATTCGACTTTTTCAGAAATATTTAAGTCAAACACACGCACTTATTTATCATTTATTTTTATAGGTGGGGGATGGATTTAAAAGTACACCGGTGGAGGGATTTAAAAGTACACTTTAATCCTGGCGTACGGTTAAGAGAAGTTTTCTTTTAATTCGAACATAATTATGTTCATGCAAATCAAAACAATAATCAAAGATAAGACGGCTAGATCATTATGAAATGAAAATTAGAATGCGTAAAAAGAAATATAGAGAAAGAGTCAAGTGTGCTATTCAATTATAGAGAAAGTCAAAGCTTACTGACGGCTGTAGAGCTAAAAAAGAAAAATAAAGAAGAATCAAAATAACATTGTAAATATTGTAGCTAACAGAAATCAATGTTTTCGCATTTCTTTTATTTATTTAATAAATTTCTGATTACGTAAGTTTTTCTTTTAATTTAATGTTTCAGTTTTGGTTTATGCTACTAAACATAAAGATTAAAATTCAAAATTACTTTCAGGACTATTTAGGATATTTATTAAAAACATTGTTTTATTATTTATTCATTTATGGAGTAGAATTTCTAGTATCCCATAGTTTTAATAGTACACTTTAATTTTAACTTCCATTTTAATTCTGACATATGTTTCTAAACAAAAATAAATCTTATTCTATAGTAAATGTGCATTTGTAAAGCAAAATGTGCTGATTAATTTAAGTAGCTAACCTATTTTCCTAAGCAATGGATGGACAATTAAAATATTGATTTATAATAGCAATATAATTTTAACTTCCACATCAATTCTGACATATATTTCTAAACAAAAATACACCTTATTTTGTCATATATGTGCATCTGTAACATAAAACAATTGGTGATTAATTAACGTAGTTAACCTATCTTCCTAAGCAATGCATGGACTATTAAAACATTGATTTATAATAGAGAAATAATTTTAACTTCCACTTAATTTCTGATGTGTTTCTAAACAAAAATGCACCTTATTCTATCGTAAATGTGCATGTGTAACTTAAAACAATTAGTGGTAAATTTACGTAGCTAACCTATTTTCTTAAGCAGTGGATGACATATGTTTCTAAAAAATGCATTTTATTCTAACGTAATTGTATTTCTGTAACGTAAAACAACTGAGTGTGCTCGTGTTTATAAATCAAAGTTTTAATAATCCCCCCATTGCTTAGGAAAATAGGTTAGCTGCGCAAATTATTTTTATTACTAAATATTTCAGTTCAGGATTATGCAATACCTACAATTTAAATTCAACTTTTTTAGGAATTATTTAAGAAAACTATAACACAGGTAATTTTCTTTATCATTTATTATTCCTTTTTTTGAACAACATTTCTAGTTTTAATAATACATTTTAATTTTAATCTACATTTATTTTTAACGTAACTACGCTTCTGAAACAGGAAACAAAAATTAAAGATTACCGCTATTATAAATCAATGTATTTCCATTTCTTCTATCGCTTAATTTAATATACTGAATATCTCATTATCCAGTTTTCAACTGAACCATAACAACTTAAATTCAACTTCTTCAGAATTGTTTAGAGTAAATTATTAAACACCTTTATTTATTGCTTATTTTTATGGAACTACATTTTTAAAATTGCGAGTTACAATTCAAGTTTTGAAAAACTGCAAGAAAGTTAATTTCCTCACTATTCATAAAATTGAAAAAGAAAAAAAAACATTCACGAGCATGATCGTCAAGTGTCAAACCATTGGAACACCTGGTATTAATTATCATACTAAGTAATTGCCGATTCAGCCACCTGTTGCACGATTAGTGAAATTCAGCTGAATCTACGAAATATTTTTATGAGATCATAGAGACACGTCAACTTATGGTAATAAAATATTATAAAGGAATGGCCTACTCAAGAAAATGCTCACCTTTTCTTGATTTCAAGCATAAGTTTACATCCAACCTTTCACATATAATTAGAGGAAACATTTTATTAATTTTACATAAGACTATATTGCTGTCCATTTTCAGAACATTACCGTCGTTTTTTTCTATTAAAAAAATGGTATAAGAAGGCTTCTAAAATATGTGTAGTGCGCGAAAAAACGAGCCTCTTAAAAGCTTTTGAAATAATGATTTGATTTCCCCCCTAAAATCTAATCTGAATGTTCCAAGGGTCTAACCTTACATATGCTATTAAGGTATTTATCTTCTGCGCACTGTATATCATAGAGAGTAACACCGTCAAGGGGTAAAAATAAAAAAACGGAATAAATGTCTCAGAATTGTCACAAGAATTGTAAAAACAGTGTATGTAATAAAAACGTTTTCTATATTTTTCAAACCTATAAAAAAGAATAAAGGAAAAATAAATAGAATTTAACGCTTAAAAATACTTGAAAAAAAAAGACTAATTTTTTAATTAATTTTAATTTATTTTAACATTCAAAGGCATGACATTAATTGAATATAAAATTTCGATACAATTTTCAAGCATTAAAAATGAAAAATATTTCTAATCTCTTTTCACTCACTTTATAATGATAAAGTTAAAAAAAAAATTAAACACATATAAACACAATTCTGTTACTATATGCTTTTGTAACATTTGTTCGCAAATAATAAAAAAATATATATATTTATTTCCAATGCGTATGCATAAACTTGTTCAGGAAAAGGAAGAAAAAAATTTAGTTGAGTCACTGATTTTTCGACCGATAATTCAAAAAAATAGATTGAACATATATAAAGACAATTCGGTTAATATATGCTTCGGTAATATTTGTTTGCAAATTATAATTTTAAAAAAAAATATTTGCTTTCCATGCGTGTGTATAAACTTATTCAGGAAGAGGAAAAAAATTCAGTTGAGTCACCGATTTTTCAGCCGATAATTTTAAAAAAATCTATTAAACATATATAAACACAATTCTGTTAATAAATGCTCTTATAACGCTTGTTTGTAAATAATAATGATAAAAAAAAATGAATATTTTCCACGCGCGTGTATAAATTTATTCAGGAAGAGGAAAAATATTTGGTTGTATCACCGATTTTACAACCGATAATTTAAAAAAAAAATTAAACGTATATAAACACTAATCGGTTAATATATGCTTTTGCTACACTTGTTTGCAAATTGCAATAGAAAAAATTTATTATTTTCCACGCGCGTGTATAAATTTATTCAGGAAGAAGAAAAAAATTCGGTTCCATCACCGATTTTCTAACCGATAATTTTTTTAAGAAATTAAACATATATAAACACTAATCGGTTAATATATGCTTTTGTAACACTTGTTTGCAAATTGCAATAGAAAAAATTAATTATTTTCCACGCGTGTGTATAAATTTATTCAGGACGAGGAAAAATATTCGGTTGTACCACCGATTTTACAGCCGATAATTTTAAAAAAAATTAAACATATATTAACACTAATCGGTTAATATATGCTTTTGTAACACTTGTTCGCAAATTGCAATAGAAAAAATTAGTTATTTTCCACGCGCGTGTACAAATTTATTCAGGAAGAGGAAAAAAATTCGGTTGAATCACCTAAGATTTGCTCATAAAAAAAGGCAAATTTTATGACACCCTGAGTCATCTAGGTAAGAAGAATACATAACCACATAACATCTTGATCGTTGTATTAACAGGCGCATTGTATTAATCACCTGCTTGAACCATAATATTCAAATACGATCTCAAGTTCATTTGGACATATAACATATTTACGATACAGTTTATAAAGTGATGTTTTAATTTTTGACAAATGTTATCGCTATATTAATTAGGAAAAATATAATTATGATCCTATGTAAAATAATTCGACGGAAAATGATCAAATTTAAATTTTCGTGATTTAGCCTAGATTTTTATTCAAATAATATGCTGATCTAACTTGAGATTAAAAGTAATATAATCCTATTTTTAAAAAAAATTAAAGATGTAAACTGTCCTCAATCTATTGAAATATGATCTCAAGCTTATTTTTATAATTGAACCAAAAATGTTTTATTTCCAGCAAAAAAGCATTGAATAAATCAAGAAAAAAAACTTTATAAAAAGTTTATTCTTTTTTATTCATCAAACTTATCAAGTGAAAAAAAATTTTGTTTCTCTGAAAACCATTTTCGACGTTTCTAACGATTTTTTTTTCATTAAAAAAAAAACATAATCCAGTGCATTTTATTCATTTAAAAGAACGCTATATTAAGTGAGAAAGTTTACATCACGAATCCTCTTTCTCCCCCCATAAGTAATTTAAGATATAAAAAATGAAATCAGGCAAGCCCAGAGTAAGTCACACTGTTAGAAATTTCTCGGAAAAAAACGGCTAAATAACAATTTATTTCATTGTTACTTTACCATATTCAAACAAAACAATCAAATAACCATAAATAAGATGGTATTCAAACTGTTAACTGTGAGAAAAACCGTTTGTTAACAGCTTTCAACGAATACGGTTAAACAACCAGAATTTTATCGCACCAACTAAGACAACGAAATGAAGCCACTTAGTTCCTTACAGCTATGTACATATTATAGCCAAGAGGGTTAATCTGTTAGTCTAAGGACCGACAGAATGGGAGTTCGATTCCCAGCGTTGACACCGCAATATTTCATCAACAGATTAAGAGTTTCAACTCTCCTGCCCTCCCCAATTTGTGTCTAGCGATCTTCAGTGCTCATTACCTAACGAAAACCTAAGATCCTATATCCAGTTAGAACTCTTATTTACGGTTTTGGAACTAAGTCAGTCATAAATGGTTAAAAAACCGTTTAGTTTTGTATTCATTGTTTTATAACCATATTAGTTGTAAACGGTTTCAAAAGCGCAAAGGAAAAAAAAAAGGCTCTTTACCGTAAACTTTACGGGTAATTGGATGTGCAGACTGCTGTCGGTAATTTTAGCATAATTTAATTTTAGAAAGAAAAATCTAAGAGTGCATGAAGTTTCAAATGCCGAAAAGAATTTTTAAAAATATTACAATAAAAACAAAATACGATAAGATAGTTTAGGATTACGCTACGGGGAAGTTCTCTTCCAGTAATTTGCTTGCACCTCGATATGTTGATTTTTTTCTTCAATTTAAACTTCATGGCTCACTCTAGATCTTTCTGAAGTCACTTTTTCTGTACTTTAAATAAGTTATGGAGGTGAAAAAGAATTTGCGGTAAAAAGTTAGTACCGTGGTTGAGCGTCTTTTTAAGCAAAACCGAAAAACAAATTCAGAAAGAGACTAGATCAGCGGTTCCCAAATGGTGTTCCGCGGAACCCTAGGGTTCCGTTGAAGGGGTTCCGAGAGTTACGACTTTTTTTTAATTTGCTCGAAACCTGCAATTATATTTAGATCTAATAAATAATATTTTTTTTACTTAACATTTGGGTTGTTAATTATTCGAAAAGCAAAATGTCACTTTAAAAAAAATAGCAAAATTTCGTTTAAAATGTATAATTTTCTATTAATACTTTTACAATGCATTGAATAAATTTTGTAGCGAAATGCATGCAGAAAAAAATCTTATTAATACTCTTCAGATCAAATTGCTTTTCATATCAAAATCAAATAACTAAATTCGTTATAAAGAAATATTTATTTATAATAAAGTTCATAGCAGTTCTTTTTAGTTTCCATTCCAACGAAAATCATAATTCGGATTATTTTATTCATTTTTAGCTAAATTATGTACGCACGGTCACCACGGCTCCTCTTTCGTCTTATTTATACTATTTCATAACCGTCGCTGAACAACCAATCCAGATTTGAATTTACGGCTACATGGTTCAACACCGTAGCCTTGTAATTTTGAATGCAATCCAGAAGACAAGGGAACTCCTGGATCAATATCCCCAGAGGTATTCATTTGTTATGGGAACTTGGAAGACTTTCTGACCCCAGTAGATTTAACGTGCCCCAGTCACCAATTATTATATACGGATTCCTCGGCTAGCAAGCTGGATTCGAACTCCTGTTCTCTCCAACACGAGTCCAATGCCCTCCCAACCGAGCTATTCCAACCCCAGTTCTCCTCTTATTAAATTTTTTCAAAATAAAGTAGTCTTTTAGTGTTTAATACTTTCAGAATTGTCTTTATATATTTAATTTATGAAGTCGAAGTTCCACCGAAAGAATATCGTTTATTTAGGGCTTCATAGTTGTAAAAAACTGGGAATCACTAGACTAGATGCATCTGCAGACCCGTGAATTCAATTCTTTGTCCTAAAACCCAATTTTAAAACAACTATTCATAAAAAGACGAACAGATTTCATTATTCATATATTTTTTAAATAATTACTAATTAATAATGAACATTATTTATGAAGTAAAGGTTCCATCGGAAGAAATTCAACCAATTCGGGTTCCACTATCGAAAAAAAAAAAAAATTGGAAACCGCTGGCCTAATACGCTTACAAAAAAATTCAAAACGACCACCTTGAATAAAAGGAAAGTGAATTAATGTCTGCAGCAAATGAAAGTTTGGCGCCCTCGGGACCTGATCGCGGAGACAGGACCTCCCCGTCTCTTTTGGCAGTCTATCCTTGACCCACTTAAAATAATGGCCATCTTTTCCCAAAAATATCCGGCTCAAAATGTCCTGCCGGAATTCAATAAAAACTTCGGCAGTGGGAGAGAAAAAAAATAATAAAATAGAAACTTGATTTAATAGACAGAAAGGGCGGCAACGATGGGAAAACCCTATGAACCACAGTGTTACGACAGTGCCAACATTTGTGTGACGTCACGAATATGGTCAAGGTATTCATCGATCGCGGCTAGTTGTTGGCGTCGTAAATTCTGACATAAATATGACATTTAAGTTGTCATGGATGCTTTAATAATAAAGCACTGCTTAGAATTGGATAAAATGTATCAAACAAATATTGTAGTGCAACGGTGAATAATTTTATTTATTAAATTTCCTTCCAAATGAAAGTTTATTTATTTTTAAAAAATAAACATTTTAAAAATACGTTGCGAATAGCGTATTTTAGCGCTTTATTTGGTTGCATATGGTTTTATTTGTTATATTTACTTTTTTTTTTAAGAAAAGTATTTTCAGAAAGGTTTCTTTTTTTGTATTTAAAAAAAGTTAGTGTGGGTTATGATTTCTTTGTAAGAAAAACTTATATTTATCAGAATATAATCCATTGTGTGACAGGAGAACATGGAGTTTAAAACTAAATAATTTCGAGACCAGCTGCATTGTGGTAACATGGCCAGAATTTCGAACAAGACACCTTTACTTCCCAGACAAGCTGGTACAAATCGTTCTGAAGCTGGGTCGGGTTCGAGCAACACCTCCTAGAAGAAAGGGGACCTCCGAATGGATCAGTTTAGTGGTCAGACGTAATGAACATAAACTGCGTCGTGGGGTGAAGAAAAAAGATACCACTACGTATGGATTATTAAAATATCGAATCTTTCGGTTATGGTAGCCAGTACGGAGATCTTCAATAAAGTGTTGGTTCAAGCTATCACCGAAAACCGTAGTCCAGTTCTTCACAATTATAGCTCAGTACCTTTAAATACTGAGATATCACTGCTTCCATGACTTCAGTCAAAATTACCTTTAACAAAATATGTTTATCTTCTTACCTAGGGGTATGAACTGTTCAACTTCGTGAACTAGTTACTCTGGCTCAGAGAACAAGTGAATTGTCGTATTGGACTTCTCTCGAGGAAAGATTTTTTCAGATAAATTGAATGTGTATAAAATACAGCAACAATAAACAACTCATGGTCATCCTGGCGGTAATTGGACTCAAATTCATAATTCGTTTAAAATTGAGGCAGTTATGTTCGTGTAGTTGCTGGCTGCTTAATCCATTTCGCGTAGTCACTGGAATTTTATAATTTTATTTTATTAGCGTTATTGAACAGTCGATCGCTTATATTTTGCCTCGAATATTGAACTCCATAGTCTTCTTGAAACTTTGAAAACAACATAGAACCACCCCTGAAAGGAACTGTTTGACTTCTTTAACGCTGTTTCTCGAAGCTCTGTCGCCAAATAGAGTAAAAAAGCCATAGTTTAAGTGCTTTATACTTGAAGCAATGCGATGATTTTTAACTACATATATAATCTTGCCGTGAAGAATTACCTGGGTTTTAGAACAGACAAATAACTTAAATATTTTAAAAGTTATTAAACTTCTCTTTAAAAATCGCCAATTTGGCGACATTTTCCCACCTAGAAGAAAATTATCAAAATCACTGCGTATTCTCAGTTATTGCAAATTTTTATCAGCCCATGTAATGCAGCATTGGATTACGTTTGTGAACATTAAAAAATTAGACCATAAACGTTTTACATTTTCACAAAACTATGGCTTTTCTCTATATTGATGTTTTGCGTTATTTTCAAAGTAAGCGTCGAAAGTGCTGGCTTTAGATAGTCTAAACTTGACCTAACAGTCACGTGTAACAGTTGCTAACTCACGGTAGCTATAAAAATAGCATATTATTCGCAAAAAAGCATAAATTTCATATGATGACGGAGACTTCGAAAAACAGCCTTAAGAAATATCTTAAAATAAGATCAAACTTGCGGAATAATCGACGTTGTTTTGTTTTACATATAGATTGTAAGCTCCGATATTTTCTAAAAGATTTTAACTGATGATCAGTTCACCACTCGCGATATGTATTCAATAAACGAGTATATCTATAAGAGTAACATGAAAAGTTTGTCTGTCTGTCTGTGTGTCTCTCTTTTAACTCCAGAACCGTTTCTTCTACCATACTGAAATTTGGACAGCTGCTGCAAGGGTCAAATTTCACCTGGATCCTAAAATTCGTTTGAAATTTTCAATTGGTTCGTTCGTAGAGCCATATGAAAAATGAAATTTTTTCATCGACTTGGAAATAGCCATTGATAAAAATGATAGACTGCAGACTATTTCCTATCTATCAAATATTTTAAAGATTATATTAGTGATATACATTACATTAGTTACTAGCTTATTGCACTCATTCAAAAAAGGGAGCTTTTGCTGGTTCCTTAATACTTAATTATTTTTTATGTGAGCTAAACTCAATGATAAGCATCAAATGATAGTATCGATATTTTTACGAAGTATCACCCCGCTTCATCAGATCTAAAGTCTTCAAGGGAATTTAAACCTCGGGTAAAGCCGTGATCGGTAAACATTCTACGTATTGAGCTGACCCATTCATCGTAAAAATTCGATTATTGAAACAGAAATTATTCAGGCAGTTCCTTTTTTTTTCTTCTGTACATTGAATATTAGATAGCTCATGTTATCAACTTCACTAAACCCGCTTCACTAAACATTTCGCTGACAATCTCTATTCCGACAGATCACATCACCGACAGCTTCCTTGGCCGACACGATAAGTTTGCCGGCAGCTCATTTCGATGATTCGATCACTTCACCAAAGTGATATTGTCGGCGAAATGGTTGAATGAAATGATTGTCGAAGTGAATTTCGTTTGAAAATTTTAATCAGGCAGGACAATAGCAAGTGAAAGCTTAACAAAGCTACCGATTGATGATTTCGCCGACACGATCACTTCGTTGAAATGATCGTGTCGATTTTAACAATAATTTTCCCTCTGAAAGTAGGTAACTTATTTTACATGTTCTAATGGGAAAAAGAAATTTACCTCCAGAGATAATGGGAACTTCATTCATCACTTTTTTAAATTTACATTACCGTTTCCTTTATTCATTTTGCATATCTAGATTCAATTTTTGTTTCAGTTTTAATAGTTTCGTTATTTGATTTTCCCCTCTCTGATCTGTATTTTTTCATGTGTCTTCTTTCTTTCTGTTAGCGATGTCGACAGAATTTACAAAATAACACAGATAATAACAGGTTGATTGCGGAAATGCATGGGATATATGCTGCAAAAGCATTCTTTTCTCTTAATTTCTTTTGTAGTAACATATTTTACGAAATAACGATGAAAACTCTTAAAAGGTCAAAAATTGCCGTTTCCCTTAACTTGTTTATAGTTAAATATTTTACAAAATAATATTAGTAATGAAAAAGCATCGAAAATATTCTACTGAAGCAATCGTTTCATCTAATTTGTAAATAGTAATATATTTTATAAAATAATATTAGTAAAGCGGAAACATCAAAAATATTCTTCAAAAGCATATGCTTTATCTAATTTGTTAGTTGTATATATTTTATGAAATAGTATTTGAAACTCAGAAACATCAAAAATATCTAGTTTTATATAACTAGCTAATGGTAATATATTTTACGAAATAATATTAGCAACGAAAAAGCATCGAAAATATGGTAACGGGAGTAATAGATAACGTTATAATCCATTCATTATAACCGAAATACCTTAAAATTATCTTATTAATGGATAATAACTTATATCCTTTATTCGATCGTTACAAAAAAAAATTATTTCTGAAATTGTTACATTATCATTTCAGTCTGCTTATGAACATCGATATCTAATGGAAAATGTTGATTGAAATTTATCTTACTTTCGATCTTCGCGTTTTCATTTGCATAGAGAATCCAAACTCTAGAACGATACATGGAGTGATGGTCATTCTTGATGGTGCCATCAGAAATTACGATAGCTTTTGATGGGATAAAAGTTGAAAACCAACAAAATATGTTGGTTCCTGATGAATTTTTCTTGTCGGACCATCAAAAATACCATGTTGGCTCTTGATGGATTTTATGACGGAACCATTGAAAAATACCATCTAACTATGTTGGTTTCGTTTAGGTTGGCCCAACATAAGTTTATTTCAATTCTTAATATGATTGGATGGTCAGATTTGATGGTACCATCAGGAATTAAGATGATTTTTGATGGAATATGAGTTGGAAACCAACAAAATATGTTGGTTCCTGATGAATTTTTCTTGTTGGACCATCAAAAAATACCATGTTGGTTCTTGATGGATTTTATGATGGAACCATTGAAAAATACCATAAAACTATGTTGGTTTCGTTTAGGTTGCTCCAACATAAGTTTATTTCAATTCTTAATATGATTGGATGGTCAGATTTGATGGTACCATCAGGAATTAAGATGGCTTTCGATGGAATATGAGTTGGAAACCAACAAAATATGTTGGTTCCTGATGAATTTTTTCGTTGAACCATCAAAAAATATCATCAAACCATATTGGTTCTTGATGGATTTTTTTGTTAGACCATCGAAAAATACAATCAAACTATGGTGGTTTTGTTCATTTTGGTCCAACATAAAGTTGTTCCAATTCCTAATCTGAGGTGATAGTCAGTCTTGATGGTACCATCATAAAAGGAAGATGGTTTTTGATGGAAGCTCATGATGGTTACCATCTTATTCATGTTGGTTCAACAAAGAAAAACCATCAAAAATTTTGTCTTGGGTTGATATGTTTGTGAAAACATTATATTGCCCCTAACCAAGATGTGCTTTCGATCAAAACATACTCTCATCTTAATATTTGGGACAATTGAAATAATTAAAAAAAAGCAATATAGGGTGACCTGGGGTAATTCAAAAAACGCAAACATCTATTTTATGAAAAAACTATTCAAAATAGAATTTTAATATTTACTGGAAGTTTGAGGCTATATGAGATGAGTCCATTGCCACCTTCTTTTGTTTGAAAATCTAATTAGAATTTAAAAGATTTCAAATTTTTAGTGATCAGGAATTACCCCTGGTCTTGATCATTTGTGGGGTAATTCCTGATCACTTCTGGGGCAATTACTGATCACCAGTATTTATTGTAAAGGGGCTGTTTAAAAATAATTATATAATGGTAATTAACAAATAAGACATCAAGATCAAACAAATAAACCAAAAAGATATGTTTAAGCAGCTAATAAAATTATTTATTTAAAAGCAAGAAGAACGATTAACACTTTAAATTTTCAAAAATCTTTGCATCGTGCCATACATTTTAGGCAATCAGCCAACTCATTCTCATGTTCTTCTGAAATATTAGAGAGTTCCCACATGTGTTACTTTTGCTGGATTTTTTAACTTCATTAAGGGAAAGTGTAAAGTTAAGCAGGGTATGTCAACAGCTCTGGCAGTAGCTCTCACACTGAAATTTTCATTTTCAATCATTAAAAGAAATTCAATAATTTTGTTTTCTAGAGCTTAGTATCCTTTTTAGGGGCTTATAATTTCTCACCATATTTATACTAGGCTAATTCATAAACTTAAAAATTATTCTAACAATTATACTAGGCTAATTTATAAACTTAAAAATTATTCTAACGATGTACACACATAAAATTAAGGTAGAAGCAAGGTAAAACAAACCAGAAATGGTGCAAATCAGAATGCAGTCTTGTATACAGTTAAAAACAAATTTAGTGATGACAGTTAAAATATATTTTATAGTTGTTCCACTTAATAAATATGAACTGTTATTTAAGAAAAGACAATTAGGTATTAATAAGCTATTTCATATACTATTTATAAGAAGAAATGACAATGATCAGGAATTACCCCAGTGATCTATAATTACCCCATCTGTAGGGGGCAACATTTGATATAGTTTCCTACAATCAATTATAATGTTTACAGTAGATGTGAAACAATTAAACAAAAGCTTACACTACTTTTATATCAAAGAAAAAGAAAGTGACTCAAAATATTTATTATTTAGGGAAGGAGGGGGATCTTTGCAGAAATGTGCACATTTTGAAACTCATCTTTGAAATGGAAAATACAGAAAGCAGGTTAAAAGATACTTATTTTGTTAGATTAAACAAAAAATTATTATTAAGTAAATGTAGTTATACTTTAGTTAAGTGTACAAGCATTCTTGTCCATGTCTTAAATTTAAAAAAAAAGTATTTTTTTAAAATAAAACTTAGGTGATCATTATTTACCCCAGAAACAGAGTGATCGTGAATTACCCCGGGTCACCCTACCGTCTATAATTAAGATGTGTTTTCGTATTTCGATTACTTACAGACTATTATTTTGAAATTAGGAACTATTAATATAAGTTTGTTGCAATATTATATCATTTGTAATCAACTTGTATTTTCGGTTACCCACAAAATGTTATCTTGACATTTGGAACAATTGACATATGTTTGTGGAAACATTATATTGTTTATAATCAAATTGCACTTTCGATTTACACAAATTTTCTTCCTAAAATTCAAGACTATTTAAATCTGCTTGTTGAAATGCAGTATCATTAATAATCAAGTTGCGCTTACAGTTACCAACGAACTGACACCTTGAAATTTGTGACCAGTAAAAATGCTTGTTGAAATTCTGCATCGTTAATAATGAAGTTATGCTTACAGTTACCTATAAAATAACACCTCGAAATTTGTGATGATTGAAATCATTGTAAATGTTATATCGTTTATAATCAAGCCGTGCTTTCGGTCTTCAATAATTGCATTCATTTGTGAAATTTACTAATTATCAGACCGTGTAAAAATTATCAAATATTTTCTGGTAAAGATAATTTTTATTAAAACAAAAAATAATAATTTAAAAAAAATTCAATTTTCTTTTAAAGAATATAGCTTACTTGCACATAGAAATAATCTTTATAAATTAAAGAATTGATTACATTATTAAATAAATAAAAATTTTCTAAAGTTTTTCTTTTCTTTTTTGAAACTATTTTTAAATATTTATTTCTGATTTTTTTCTTAGATCAATAACTTTAAAATAAAAATAAAAAAACATTTCACACATTTCTTGGTGTTTTTATCCTCAACCTGCTAAACTATGCACCCCTTGGACTTTGTTTTTACTGCCTTTTGCATTGTTACCCTGGCACTTTTGTTGTTTAACTTGAATTAGGCGCTATATTGCCACACCAGTTACAGGACTATAAAACTACCTATTCAATCGTAACCTATAGAAATTATGTTTAAATGATCTTCGAAATTTTTTCACAACGAATTATCGCTATGGAATGATTTGTTACTCAAAATCGCCATAATCTAACTTATTGCATTCAAGAACAATATAGTTCAAATTCAAATCTACATTAAAAATGTGATATATTAAATTATTACTATATAATTACTGTACTATATTAAATCTATATTAAAAATAATTATTATGAGAATGTACTAAATAAATATTAGTGTATGTTTAAGCTATAATATTAGTGTATTAGTTAATAATAATGGCATGCCGTTTCTTTTAATAATTTGACAGCGACAATTTACTAGTTGTGCAAAGTTTAAGCGTTGCTTTTATAGAAACATTAAATAAATTTTTCTACAATTTTAATTTAAAGAAAAATAACCATTGCCAGGAATCTGCGAGTGCATTCAAAATCAATATCCTGGTACATACATTTGTAAATTTCATTTCACACATTCAGTGGTAAATTTGCAATGAAATAGGATTATCACATGGTTTGTTTTTCATTCAAGCATACATATTATTTTGCAAAATTAAGTTTTCTCGCTACAACAACTAAGAAATTCGATTTGTGTTCGCCTGAAAGAAGTTTCCCAAATTTTTTTCCGGACAAAATCCGGGATAGGTCAAAATTCCAGGTCGTTTGGTATTCCCCCTCTCCTGGTGTCCTTGACACCATCTTTGATATATGTAGCTAACCATCGCCAGACAGATCTCTCTCTCTCTCTCTCTTACATCCGGGATCTCCTTTCCCGCCAAAACGGCTTGTTACGTCACATAGAACAATCGATTTACGCTAGGGGAGTGTATACAAACTAATTTTTCTGCCACACAACTCAGAAATTTCATTAATATCTGGTTATTTGTTTTTATTTTAAAAAATTTTAAATAATGCATCATGTGACTTTTAAAAATAGAGCATAACATTGTAGAATAAAAATTACTGAAATAAACGAAGACAAACAGATATTTAGTTTTCATACATTTTTCATCACGCTGTATTCATTTTTGATAGCACAAACGTTATGTATGCATATACTTATGACTATAAATCAATTACATATCACATTATGATTTATCTGCTGTTATCAGTCAACTCTTTGCAACATATCTACTGTTAAAATAAAAAGCTAAAAAGCAATTATGTATTTCTTGATAACATATCAGCTTATTTAAAGTAAATTAAGTATCGCTTTATAACACGTCTAAAGTAATAACTTATAGATGTTACGAAGTGGCTTGAATGTTAAAAATAGAGTAACTAAATTGCATACATAGCATAAGTTTCATTTAGTAATAGAAAACTAATAACGATTATATATTTCAGCACAATTTATGTATTTGAATTACAAGAACAGATACTGAAGAATGAACAAATTTCTCTTAAATTATTTCGATGAAGAATATTTTTGATGGGACAGAAATTCGGTCTTCTAGTTTCTTAATTTTCTAAGAAAGTTCAGTTTTCTATGTGTTATACGTAATTTTTCACATTCATCAATATAATGATAACTATTTTGGTTGGAAAAAATCTAAGTTGTTGATTTTAATGACAGCTATTAATAATTTTTCTATTTTAAATGTTGAATTATTACGTAAGTATCTAGGAAAGAAGTGATTTTAGCATATGTTCGATACTAATTGATTGATTTCTATGCTGGTTCGTTTGTTAACAAATGATATGGACTGTATTAAAGATTTTTATTATGATTGGTGCTACGAGCACGCTCATGCTATAAGATCAACAACTAATTTTCAACTGATTAGGGTTACAACAAACGGTGGCGAGGATGCTGAGACAAAGATGCCAAGTTGGCGCTATATTTCTGAGATATTGAACATCCACCCGCCGTTGAATTATATTCAATAAACATACAAATTAGCATAACAATGGTACATAAACATATTCCAATATAAAATTTACAAAGATTGAATAAATGCTGTAGGTACACATAATGAGAAAATTAACACACATCTTTTTTAATTGTCCAATGGCAAAATACACAATTTAGTAATGCTACGTTTAACAATTCCCTTGCTCGTTTTAATCTCCGCTACTCTAACCTTTCCATCCGTTCCAGGAAATAGTTTTAAAATTCGTCCCAAGACCCACTGATTTACAGGAAGATTATCCTCCTTTATTAAAACCATCGCATTTAAAATTATGTCTGTTTTCTCTACCTTCCATTTTGTTCTTTGTTGCAAATTGTTCAAATAGTCGCGAGACCACTTAGTCCAAATGTATTGAACAATTTTTGTCAACCTTTGCCATCGAGAAAGTCGGGTTTCCGATTTATCCAACAAACTTGGTTCAGCTATGGCTGTTATAGATCTTCCAACCAAAAAATGCCCTGGTGTCAGAACATCCAGGTCATCAATATCATCTGACAAAGGTGTTAATGGCCGAGAATTTAGGATTCCTTCGACTTGTGCTGTTATTGTAAGGAATTCCTCAAATGTTAATTTTAGATTTCCTGTAGCTCGTTTTAAGTAAAACTTAAAGGATTTGACCCCTGCCTCCCAGAGGCCCCCGAAATTTGGAGCTCTGGGAGGAATAAAATTCCAAACTATCCCTTCAGATGCCAAATAGGATGCTAGTTTATCGTCAGGAAATCTAGTTAAATTCTGCAATCGCTGCAATTCCCTACTAGCCCCAACAAAGTTTTTTGCATTATCAGATGATATCGTAGCACATTTGCCACGCCTAGCTACAAAACGCTTTAAAGTAGCAAGAAAAGCATCGGTTGTTAAATCGGAAACAACTTCTAAGTGAATCGCCTTCGAGGCTAAACACACAAATATTGCAACATAAATCCGTTGGAAATTCCCTTTTCTCTGGTGTTTATATTTAATTTGGAAAGGGCCGCAATAATCAACACCAGAATGCAAAAAAGGATAATTAGGGTTTACTCTTTCTCGAGGCAAGGTTCCCATAAGTTGATTTGAAACAAGGGGTTTATGTTTAAAACAAACTATGCATTTATGTACAATTTTCCTAGCTATCGATCGACCACGAAGTGGCCAAAACCTTTCTCTAGTGCAATATAACAACGCTTGAGGTCCTAAATGGAGATTTTTGATATGCAAATGAGTCATCAACAATTTAGTGAAAGGATGGTCTGCAGGAAGTATAGCTGGATGCTTTTGAGAATAATCTAGAGCAGCATTATGCAAACGACCACCGACTCGGACAATTTGGTGACCATCAAGGAAAGGATTTAAAGAGTTGAGTTTACTCTTACCTGAAAAAGCCTTGCCCTTGGAAATGGCCTCTATTTCCTCCTTAAAAGCAGATGCTTGTACATTTCTAACTAAAAAGGATTCCGTGTCCTTTAGTTCATTAGAGGATAACTTACCAAATCTTTTGCTACTTGGATTTCTACAGTTGAATATGAATCTGAAAGCATAACTTAAAACATTCAAAATTTTAGTATAATTATTGCTACGATTTAAAATATTGTCAATTAAGTCAAGTTTATAAGAAGTTAGAAGTATTTTGGCAGGGGGTTTGAGTTCCTGTAAAAATTCACTGTCCGAAGAGAGTTTTTCAAATTCTATTGGAACAATATTCAGATCTTGTTTCAAAAAATCTGGTCCGAACCACCAGAGTTCATGGGAGGAAATTTCCGAAGCATTCAGACCACGAGAGAGGACATCTGCAGGATTTTTATCAGATGCAACGTGATTCCAATGACAGTTCTTAGTGAGTTCTTGTATTACTTTAACTCGATTGCTGATAAAAGTCTTGAGTTGATCAGGTGACCGTTGAAGCCATGCCAACACAATTGTAGAATCTGTCCACAACATTATTTGTTGAATGGGCAAGGTTAGAGACTTCAGAACCTTGTTCAAAAGCTGTGCCAATAAAACACTGGCACACAATTCTAAGCGAGGGATCGTGATAGGCTTTACTGGTGAAACGCGGGACTTGCTGCACAAAAGTCTCGTATATGATGTTTCTCCCGAAATTGATTGCATGTACAGAACTGCTCCATACGCAACGGCTGATGCATCGGAGAAGCCGTGAATCAGGATTCCCCTCTTCTCCCCCACGTGACGAGGAATTTGCATGTTTTCAATGGCAGGCAGAGTAGAAACAAAACACTGCCAGTCCTTAGCCATTGAATCTGGAAGCGGTTCATCCCATTCCAATCTGAGTATCCAGAGTTTCTGGAGAAACAATTTAGCCTTGGTTAGTATGGGACCAAGGAATCCAAGAGGGTCGAACAAACGTGAGATGGTGGATAAGACCTTTCGTTTGGTGTATGAGTCATGCATATTTACATCAACCTTGAAAGTAAAATAATCTAAATTTGGGTTCCAGATAACCCCAAGGGATTTAATGGTATTAGGTGGCTCACAAGAGAAATCATAGGCTTGGTCTTCTAATGGTATGGAATTAGGAATTTTTGAAGTGTTAGTGCACCACTTGTGTAAGCTCATACCCGCCTTTTTAAACAGGTCTACTAACTGTTCTTGTAGTAATTGAAATTCTTGAAAGTCTGAACTACCTGACAAAATGTCATCCATATAAGTGTCTCTAATTATTACAGCAGCGGCTAAGGGAAAACTATCACCCTCATCAATGGCTAGTTGTTTAATAGTTCTGGTTGCTAAGTAGGGTGCACAAGAAGTTCCGTATGTAACAGTGTTAAGTTTGAAGGTTTGCACTGGGTCATTCACGCTGTTTTTCCATAATATCAACTGTAAATTTCGATGATCAGGGTGAATCAAAATTTGCCTAAACATTTTAGAAATGTCAGTAGTGAACACATATACATGTTGCCTGAATCGCAAAAGTATTGAAAATAAATCTTGTTGTATAGTACCGCCCTTGTACAAAATATCATTTAAAGAAAGACCGGATGTCGTTTTGGAGGAAGCGTTAAATACCACCCTCAACTTAGTGGTTTTACTATCTGGGCGAAGTACACCATGATGAGGTAAAAAATACGAAGTTGTTTTATCAAGAGGTTCTACAACTAATTGCATATGCTGCAAGTCAGCATATTCCATTAAGAATGATTTGTAAAGTGATTGCAACTCCTCATCTTTTGAGAGTTTTTTCCATAACTGATTTAAACGCATTTCGGCAACGGCTTTAGAATCACCGAGCGTAGAGGGATCCTCTTTCAAAGGCAACTGTACTATGTAACGCCCTTCATGATTTCGATAATGAGTATTTTTATACTGAGTTTCGCATAACTCAAATTCGACACTATGTTCAACAGAGGGCTCCTCAACAGTTTCCATATTCCAAAATGCTTGTAGCTGTTTATCAAGGCTTTCCGAATTTATATCTGAACTAAGCGTTAATCCACAATATGCTCTATTTGTACTATTATCGGAGCTCCCTACGACTATGTAACCAAAAACAGTTTCTTGAAACAACCAATTACTACATGGCGATCGAAGCTGATTTGGCTTTAAAATTTCAAAAAAGAGCTCGCAACCTATAATTAATTCTACTTCTTTTTGTGTGTTAAACTCTGGATCAGCCAAATTAATGTCCGATGGAATCTTTATATTAGATACTTCAACCGGATTAATTATCGTCAAATTTGTAATCGAAGGAACAATTAAAAATTCTAAAGATGTTGAAAAACTCCCACTATTGTTTTTAATTGCAGTGGTTACCTTTTGTTTGATATTTACCGAAATATCGCTCAATCCAGAAACAGAAGCATTTATTTTTTCCTTTTTCAACATTAAGTTATTAGCTAAATTTTGTTTACAGAAAGAAAGATGAGAAGCGGAATCCAAAATCGCTCTGCATGGATAATAGTCTCCCAATTCATTTCTAATATAAACAACTGCAGTAGGCAAGAGAATATTTTGTTTCTTTTTTGATACTAAATAATTAGAAAAAGTGTTCGAATGTTCTTGTGGGAATGAATCATGCACTTGCGAGACAGTTGTTTGATCGGCGCCTGGCATCGTAGAAACTGAGGAGGTAGGAGGCGGGGAAGAAATCTCATAAATATGCAGTAAAGTGTTATGGCGTTTTTTACAAACGAAGCAAGAATTATTCGATTTACAGTCTTTAACTTTGTGATTATTCCTTAAGCAATTAATACACAAATTTAATCGTTTTATTTCATTAAATCTATCCGAAACCTTCATATTTTGAAAAGTATTGCACTTATAAATCATGTGTGGTAATTTACAGATTACACAAGAGTTAGGATTATTATTCGAATTCAGGAAAGATTTACTCTTATTAACAGCTTGCTTATGTTTATAAATTGAAGAAGAAGCTGTTCGACTAATACTATCAAGAATTTGGCTTCTTTTTTCTAAAAATTCTAAAAAGTTATCCAGTTCTGGTATTTCATTTGATGCGATCGTTTGTTCATATTGTTTTCTAGTTTCTCGATCTACCTTTTTCAAAATGATGTTAAGCAGAAGTATGTCAGATAAATTATTACGATCAAAGTTTAGAAGCTTCAAAGCTCTGATATTTTTCTTTAAAATATCTACCATGTTTCTAATATCTCCAGCTGATTCATTTGTAAGTTTTTCAATTTCCAAAACTTGATTTATGTAAGTCTCAGTCAGGAGACGTTTATTCTCAAATCTATTTTCTAATGCTTTTAAAAGTGATTCAAAAGAATCGTCAACAGTTTCCAGACGTTTAGCGTCGCCCAGCAATGACGCTTTCAAATAATTCAATTTTTGAGAGTCATTTAAATCATTGTTTTTAGTTATAATGTTATCAAATTGCGATTTAAAATTGGGCCATTCGTCAAATTTACCGTGAAATACCGGTAGTGGTATCTCGGGTAGTTTAATTTCTAGTTTTGTTTTCGAATCAGCCTGAGATATTTCATTTTCACAATTAATTATTGAGGGTTTAATTATCAAAGAGTTAAGAATATCTTTAATTCTTACCTCCAGAGCTTCGAGTCTGTCTACTGTTCCCTCCAAGTCCGTTTCTACTTCAATTACCTCAGGGTCAGTTATGTCTTTTAGCCCATAATAATGCTCCTTTAATTCATCAACTTTTTTATACAATTGTTCCACACGCTTCAGCTTGACCTCTAATTCAGTATGGTTATGTTCCTTCGTCTGGTCAATGTATGTTTCTAGCTTTGTTATGGTACCTTTGACGGCACGCTTCGATCTATTTAGTTTTTCTTTTTCCATCTCCGGTTTTTACGGATCACTAATGTTCGATACTAATTGATTGATTTCTATGCTGGTTCGTTTGTTAACAAATGATATGGACTGTATTAAAGATTTTTATTATGATTGGTGCTACGAGCACGCTCATGCTATAAGATCAACAACTAATTTTCAACTGATTAGGGTTACAACAAACGGTGGCGAGGATGCTGAGACAAAGATGCCAAGTTGGCGCTATATTTCTGAGATATTGAACAGCATATTTGGTTACAAGAAGGAAGGGTGTATGTGTATGAGTATGTACTAAATTCGCTTTAACCTTAATAACTTGTTAAAATAGTTAAATTGGGGAGAGGTTGTTACGTTTGGAAAGAAATCGGAAAAATGAAAATCTTTAAAAGAAAATCTACGTAAGATTTGAAGATCTCAATTTTTACGAAGCGAAAGTGGATATGCATATAAGTAATTAGGCCATTTCAAAGGAAAAAAATACTTGAAATTTTCCATTTCTTAAAGCCAAAACAACTAGTAGAATTATATAAATCAGTCTGCCACAATAAGGTTTCGAGCCTACAGCACAGCGCATATTGGTGACCATATCATGTAAGCTTCCAGTTAAAGAGCAAAATATACAATTTGCAGAGTAATCCAAAAATCGGCCATACACTGATTAAATATGGGACTTTCGTTTTCGTAAAAGCAATACATTTTTTCATAATTTTTCCAAAACAAAAAACCCCATTTCTTTTTTAGCCAGGCCTTTTTTTTTCTTTTTTTTTTTTTTTGTTACAACACCTTTGGAGGGCCAAATCATATAGGTTTAACAAGTTTAAAGGCAAAATATGCAATTTTCAATGTCATTTGCAATGATTTTTTCAAAATTTTTGTAAACTTAATTTAGAAAATATAGTGTCTATTTAAAACAGGAAAATAACCAATGTTTAAATATTTATATAGTCAGACTAGACTAGTTAACAGAAATATTAAACCAAACAATACGTGCTTTTTGGTATTCTTATTTAAAATTTCAGAATTTCCTTTCGACCGTCTGATTTCATTTGGCGGAAATTACAGACGAAGCGGCCTCTCTGGATTTTTCCATCTTTAATTTCGCAGACAGAAGATTTCATTATTTATGGCGATGTTAATTATTTGCATTGTAACTATTTTGATAAGAATTATGAAATCCGGTGTCTACGGTTTTCAAAGTCAATAAGAATCGTAGAATTCAGACTATATTTTTAAATTATTTTCTGTTTTGTTTTAAAGGAGTCTTAAATGTCACTAGGCAACATCCATTTCGCTAAGTAACCCTTTCAGCAGTATCGTCTGCTTCCTTTGCGACACCCCGTCTAGACCTAATAAAATATTCCCTTTAAGTTTTCAGCACTTAACTAGATACTTTCATCATTTAGATGCAAACAGTAGTTTAAATCTTTCTACGAATTTGAGATCTGTAACTAATACCGGAAAAACTAACATTTGATTTATGCTTATTAAATTAAATAAAATTTTAAAAGAGTGGTGTCTAGAATTAAGAATAAAATATGCGAAACTGTCTGTGATCGTCTGAATTTTATTTTGATAATAGTCTAAAAATGACTTGAAATGAAGTGAAGTTACTAATACATTGCATTTTTAACAAAGGGTTACCCCGAATCCGAAAACCTTACTCCTTACTTCTACATTTAATATCTGGTATCCGGAATGATACCAATTTTTACTGGTATCATTCCGGATCATGTAGTGAATAGAAGTAGGTGTTTCGTTTACCATAATTTGGGCCGAGGGTTCGATTCCCCGTCCGATTGGATTGCACTTTCTCAACTCCTATCTTAATGATGTGGAATCCTAGGAAATTTTCCTAGAATATCCTATGAAATTTTAAAAATCCGGAAAAGTTTTTGAATTTTTTAGTGGTTCGGAAGCGCGGTGCGAAGTCGGGTGATTACTACAATCATATACCCTCTGATATAATTTGTGGTGTATGTATGCGCCGTTATTGTCTTGTGATCATCATTGAGGATTATTACGGTTCGTTTTCTCACAAAAGCTTGGGCTGTGCGAGATTAAAAACAAAGCGTCCTATAACGATCGTCCCTTATTTATAAATTTAGAATCCTTGTGATAAGATTATTAATAATCTATGCACGTTAACCCACTGACGATTCTGCACGTAAATTATCGTATCTTAACTTGCAGTCGTCGCCGTACAGCAAAACCGGTTTTTCCACGTACTTCGATAGATAAATAGTGCATAGGAGAGAACTATTCTCCCAATTTTGTCCTTTCGCTAAACCGCCATTGCAGAAATCGTAAATGAATATTTAACCGATGAAGAATCAATAACGGTATCGAAGTATGAAAAACTAGTGAGGAAGGCGGAACTAAAAACACTAAAACCTGATTAATTGCTGGTGAAAGGATTGAAAAGTAATTATTATAAATGACCACCTCCACGTTTGCCGGCAATGACTGATCAATTCGCGTACTGCTCCTAGCTCGCACTCACCACGCGCAGAATATAATCAGAGATAGATAGATCATGGAATAGAGTTCCCTTGTCAGTCGGGCTAACCGTAGAAAGTATTCGTGATTATCTCTCTGTGTAAAGCAAATGCTTGTTAGCCTTTTTTAAGAGTACTCCTCAAAAGTTTGTTAACCTTAAAACTTGATCCCGAAGTTCTTTTGTCTTCTGAGTTGGTTCAAAATTGCAAGGTTATGGAATTGAATCTTGATGTAGTCACATGAATCGGTTGTTTAACGTTGGTGATAAAATAAAATGCAAGTGGCAGAAATTTGTTTTTTTTTTTTTTTAATTTAGAATTATAACGTATATTTTATATTACAGTCTCAAGAGTGGGGTGATCTCTGTAAACTTTACTGGGATGCCAGAGATCACATGAACTCTCTGTAAAGACTACTCCTCATTCTTCACTGTATATATATATATATATATATATATATATATATATATATATATATATATATATATATTCTTACTTTAATTTTATCTTTGTGTTCTTTTTGCGTTAATATGCGTTTGTCATGTGTTTTCTTTGTTTGTTAATGTAATTGTGTTCCTTTTTACTCCTTGTTTATGTCCACTTAAAGCTGAACATTGTATATGGATTAATATTTCCAATAAAGCCATATGTAACAACATATTATTACAGTAGTCTGAAAATTTAAAAAAAAACCTTTTAAATAAGTTACTATTCGCATTTCATAAGAAAAGGGGACTAATTAACGGATCATGTGACCTCATCTGGAAAAGCAATACATTTCCACGTACTGCCAATTAATACGGAATTGAATTGGCGGTTGCGTGGTTACTAATGCAAGAAGAGAAACTAATTTTAGTCATTAAATTATATTAAGTGTACTATAATCTGGGAAATCCAGTACAACACGCGCCTATTCTTCTGATTGCGCAACAGTCTATTGATTCAGTTACGCAACCATCCAAAACAAACTACGCAAATTTGACGTCAATGGAACTTCACAATTTGCGGGAAATCCTCTCCGGTTTTTTCCCGGTTCTGGAAACCCCGCCAAATGTTTCGATTGTGTGACGCACTGGACTGGAAATAAAGATAAATTTCAAGGGCTCTTCGAATGTTCTAGATTTACTTATTGCGAAATTCCTGTCTAGGAAAATATTCGGGATAAACTGGAAATAGAGAATAATTGAAGGACTTTCCGGGACTTTTGCTTTGACTCATTGGAAAATTCCAGTGTAGGGGATAATTTTGTTCTTACGCTCTGTTGTATAATGATCATACGGTGGCTCCAGAAAATTCATATATTTTATTTTATATATATTTTTTGAACAGTTACTCCTTTTATTGAAAGTGCGTTTTGGTAATCTGATAACTTAAGATTAAAACAAAAAAATTTCAATTCAAACCTCAGTATAATAAACGGAGCATAATAAGTACAAAAAACAAATATAGCATTTAAAAGGAAAAGGATGTATCATAGCATTTAAAAAAAGGAGGAAGTTTCAAATCAAGCAGCAGTATAATTAGCGGAGTATAATAGCTAAATTAAATGAAGAATATGTAGGAACTTTCAAATCTACAGCAATGTAATAAACGGAATGTAATAGATACAATAAACAATAAGAAATGGCGGAACTTTCGAATCAAGCAGTATAACAAACGAAGTATATTAAGTATAATAAACCAATAACAATGTAATAAACAAAAACACGTATTAACTATCAAAGAAAATTCATAAACGTAAATAAATATAATGTAAGAATGATAGTATAATAAATGAAAAGACGAAGGGACTTTTAAATCAAGCAGCATTATAAGAAACAAAATGTATAATAAACGACAAAACGGAGGAATTTTCAAATCAAGGTATGTTTAATATAAGTAATTTAATAAACGGGGTATAGGTAAGTAAGCAATATAATAAACGGAGTATAATAAATACTGTGTTAATATGCGAACACAAAACAGAGAAACTTTAAAGCAACACTGTAATAAATGGAGTATAAAAAATATGGAGTATAAAAAGGTGAAAACGGTGGAACCTTTAAATAGGTATCATGCATAGTTTCTCTTTTATAGTTTGAAATGAAAACTAATCCGCAGATATGTTACAATATTTTTTTTAAGTTGTGAACTGGTTTAGAGATTTTGCAATAAAAGGCTACATTTGAAGAAAAAAAAATTACCAAGTCCTTGCATACTTTAAGAGAAATGTAATCTTAGTATTGAGCGAGACTGCATATTCATTCCAACATAATTTGATTTTAATGTTTGCCCCATTTTCCTGTCTTGTTTGCTCATAAATTTAAGTCTGCATCACTAAGTTAGTGCTGCAACACTAAATTAGGGGCGTTATAGGCACTACTGCTTCCAAATAAAATTTTAGCGTCGCCATGAAAAATATACATGATTGATGCATTGACTTTTTTGTTATATTTTATTGAGCATAATTTTTGAGATGAGTTGCAAGCAGACTCATAACATTTAAAAAAATGACTTATTCTAAATGCCATTGAATTAGAATGAAATTCAAAAGATTTCCTGATGGCCTTTTTTAATGTATATTGTTAGAATCTTTGTATTATTAGAATCTAATAAGTTAAAGTAATTATCTACATTAAGGATCACGTAAAGATTGTAAGGAAGAACTTAGATAAGTTCTTTCTCATGAAAATAGTTTCCCACTGTCTTTCCCGCCTTCCAGGGTCTCGTCTGCGCCTTATTAAATAGGACAGAAGGGTTATTACCAAGTATGATTCACGCTTCATACGTGATAATTCATAACGCATGAACGTTTTTGCGCATATATATAACCTAGCTGTAAAATAACTGCCCTGTACTAAAAACGCCAGTTTTAATAGAAATATATACCTTATTTGAAATTAACTTTCTAGATAAATAGACTAGAATTAAATTACTAGATAAAATGAACACTTTCCCTGAGTTTGGTGAAACTTTTATTTGAGCCTAAGTCGGATTTGGAATCAAACATAAGAGCTATCAACTCCAAAGTTCTGACTGAGGTCACAAAGTACAAAGAAGAAGCTTAAATGGGGTTCTTACTGCAAATCAGATATATTTCGGTCTCATGAGACAAAAAACACAAACTGGATTTTGATCATTTTAATTCCACCTTTGATCGCCTTGAGTATATAATTTAAGAATTCAAATGAGCATTGTTTTTTTTAAACTCCATCTATATATATATGTATATATATATAGCATAATAAATGAAAAAAAACACGAAGAAAATTAAAAAAAACAATAATGCGGATATAATCATATGAGTTGATAAAAAAATTATATCTTTTATTTTCCGGTTTTTTAAAAAAAAATTTTTTTTCCGGTTTTTGTTATTTTTACTATTATTGTTCTTTTTTTCCCTTTTTTTCATTGTTCTGTAATTTTTCCCTTGTTTTCTCTAAATTTTGAACTTATATATATATATAAATAAATAAAATGAAAAATTTATTGAAAATTAATCAAAAACCACAGTGTAAGAATTCATTTAGATCATAAACAGGCAGACGATCATCAAAGAAATCGTAAATTACAACAGATAGTCCCTCGTACATTTTCGCGCCTTTTCACTCGCCGTTTTCCCGCCTTTAGCATTTAGGTCGATTGTACTGGAAAAAGCACGAGGTTATAGTACTCTACTAGGACAGCATGCTGGAGTTGGCACTGTGCCCAAAGACGATCTGGGGAGGGATGGGATTCTTCCGGGTGACCGTCTCCTTGGCAACCAGACGGATTGAGCCGGACTCCCGGGGATAGCCGGACTTTTATGGATTTATTTTCCCTGGAGCAAAACTTCGTAGCCTCCGTGTCTCGCCTAGCGACCCATAATCGGTTTCAGGGCAAAGACATTGAATGTGTGCAACCCTTCTGTTCTATTTGTAAGCGCGCAGACGAGACCCTGGAAAGCGGGAAACAAAAAAAAAAAAAGGAAATATTTTTCCAGAAAAGTTCACTGCACTAAAATGAAGATGAGGGAGAAAAAATTCGTTTCAAAACGTTTTAATTTTTGACCAGAACTATTCTGTAAATTTTCCAATAATGTTAGGATGTTCGACAATTTTTGCACAAATGCATCATGGAACGCGATCGTGATTGACAAAAATATTATTGCGATCATTAATGATAACGATAATTGTGTCGAATGAGATTATTTGGTGATAATTATGGAAAAAGATAATTTCGCGATAATTATGTACAATGATATTATTCTCAGTGTGTTAGTTTCAATGGTAGTTTTTTTAAAAATATCTAAAAAAATTTCGACGAAATTCTTTTTTCTCTCTACAGAGGGACAACGAGAATATTTTCCAATGCAAAAGCGTATATTAGAAAAAATTAAAAAATTTTATATAATAAATCGTTAATTATCAAAATTTATCGGGATATATTACGATATTAGAATTCCGTTATCGGACAACATTACTGTCACCTCTAGCGATGAAAAGCATATGTGCGATATTAGACTTTTCATAAATGTTCATCAAATTATCGTTAAATATAAAATTTTATCTCAATACATCGCAATAATAAAATTCCAATTAAAGTTGTTAAAGGTTTTCGGGATGACTACCATCGTTAACTAAATCGTCCGGTTCTACTGCCTTTATTAGCCAAAAAAATTATATGTGAGGCAGTATTGCAGTTTCTTAATTCTTCAAAAAACTTTAAATTTACTTAAAATAAAGTTATTTGATATTAAAGTTTACGCAGATTTTATCAAGGCATGTTTTACACATTATTTCTCAAAAAAAAAAAAAAAAAAAAAAAAAATCTGTTATTTAAAGAAGAATTGAGATTGTTTGCAGAATTCGTATCAGTACAAATATTTACAAATTAAAGAAATAAATACTTAACTGGAGTATTTTAATTATTTTCAAACAAAGAATTTATCTAGAATATTTTAATTTTAAGCAAATAAATCTTTTTCACGTTGGGCTAACCATGGGTGGTTTTCATCAAAAAGTTCTTCATGAACGCTAGTTTTCCCTAATACTTGATCCAGAGCTGTAGTGGCTCAGAGGATAGAGCACTCGCCTTTCAAATGAGGGGTCCCGGGTTCGAATCTCAGCGATGGCTGGTTGATACAATTTCTGCACCCGACTTCCATCGACCACAGTGGTGACATAAAATATTCTCAGTGGTAAACCAATCATGGGTTAGAGTCGATTTGCAGTCAGGCTAACCATGAGAGATTTTCGCGGTTTTCCTCTTTATGTAATGTAAATATGGATTAGCTCCATAAAAAAAGAAAAAAAAACTCCACGGAAGCAAATGTCTCCCAATACTTGATCCGGGAGTTCTCTTGTGTTCTAGATTGGGTTCAAAATTAGACTACACAGTTAAACATTGGTAGTCGTAAACTCAAAATTGGGTCAGCTGTTCAACGAAGATTATAAAATAAATAAAATAAAAAGCTTGATGAAATGCAAATTTAAAACAGTGCAAATGTTTGCCAGGAAAAGAAGAGAAAACTTAACTAGCATATTTTAATTTTAAACAAATAAATCTTTCTCAATAATATTTACTCAAAATCTGTCATTTAATAAAAAATTGGGTCTGTTAGCAAAATTTTAGCTAATTAAAGAGGCAAAGATTTGTTAACGGTATTTGAATTATTTTCAAGCAGAGACTGAATAGAGTAATTTAATTTTAAACAAATAAACCTTTCTCATTAAAAAAAAAATCTGCCATTTTATAAAGATGTTGGTCTGTTTGCAAATTTTGTATTAGAACAAATGTTTTCCATTTAACGAAGCAAAAATATAACTAGAATATTTGAATTTTAATCAAATAAAGCTTTTTGCATTTTACGTTTTTTTAAAAACATTTATTAATACAATAAAGATTTAGATCTTTATGTCAATGTTTATTAAAGAAGAAAAAATAGAAAAATCATTCCAATTAAAATATTATTTTCAATAATTACTTAAACTACATTATCAAGAAAATAGAAGAGAACATGTTATTAAAAAACAGTCTTTTAAAATGATGTCAGTATCATTCACATTTCTTAACTGTAACCTTTAGTCATTTATCCGGAGTATCAGTATTAGTATTTAAGAATATAGACTCACCTGCTTGTCTCGGGGTCATTATAATCTGAATATTAAAATCCCACTAAGCCTAATGCAAAGAGGTTTAGAAGGAAAACATTTAGGTTAAGCTATCAAATCTTCTTAATAAAAAAAAAGATTGCTTGATTGTTAAGTTTTACTTTTTCTTTTCTTAGAAAAATTTAGTAGATTCAAATGATTAGTAGATAAAAAATTCCGTAAGATGAAAGCAATTAACGAAAAATAAAAACAGTCTATTTCGTTTTAGTCAATTCGAAAGTTTAGTCGAAAATTTAGATGATTCAATTGGTTAGTAGATAAAAAATTCCGCGAGATGAAAGTAATTAAAGAAAAATCAAAACAATCTGTTTCGTTTTCGTCGATTCAGTTGGTTAGTAGATAAAAAAAATTCCATTATATGAAAGTAATTTAAAGAAAAATCAAAATAGTCTATTTCCTTTTAGTCGATTTGAAAGATTATTCGTAAATTTAGTCGATTCAATTGGTTAGTAGATAAACAATTCCGTTAGATGAAAGTAATTAAAGAAAAATCGAAACAGTCTGTTTCGACAAAAATTATAAGCGTATTTACCAACAGCCAAAAACAAAATCTAAATTTGTAATTATTATTAAACAAAATTAAATGCTTAAAACTATAAACGATGATCGGTAATCTTTTTATAATGAAAAATCTATATATATTCATAAAGTACAGTTCTGTAATCTATTAAGCAGGTTGCTGAATTTACAAGCTAAAACTGCAGCAGAAATCCAAAACTGTGTGCAATCTCATCACAGTCAGAAAAAGATTATTATTGTGAAAATTCACCTTAACCTAACATACGTGTAGCAAAATGTACAAATATAAGGTGCTTAAACATTAAACATAAAATCTTTATACTTTAATTTTAGTTGAATTTTACATAATGACGCTAAAAAAATTGTCCAAATCCCTCTAAAAAATTATCTACTTGTATAAACATAAAATCTTTATGCTTTAATTTTAGTTGAATTTTACATAATGACGCTAAAAAAATGGTACAAATCCGTCTACAGTAGCAGATAAAAAAAATTATCTACTTTTTGTTCTCTATAGTGTTCTCTCAATTCAGCTAAAATGCGTATTTAAGAATGTTAAGAATAGCAAGAATATATTATTTCTCTTAAATATACAATTTGAGTCATAAAGCAACATTAAAAATAAATTTTTATGCAATTTTACTGAATAACCATTTGGCGAAAAACAATTAACAAGTTTTTATAATTATAAAAAATTAAGTTTGAATTTTTTAAGAAAGGTTTGCGGATGAAGTTAAAATGGTAACAGAGATAAATCATTACGTTTTAATTTTATACCAAACGAGAAGAAAGCTAAATCTGTGTTAATGCAGCAAAACATTTTGTGATCTTCTATTTCAATTTTTTTTTTTTTTTTTTTTTTAATGAAACATTGTTTTTCATCAAGAATAAAAAACGCGAAACAATTGCGGAGGTTTACAAGAGTCTTAACATTTATATAAAAATTTAATGTTGTTTATAATATTGTTATAATTGTTTTTTTTTTTTTTTTTTTTTTTTTTTTTTTTTTAAGGTATGCAATATACACTGTTCGAAACTTTCTCAGAAAAAATAGTAAAATAACAATTTATTTGATTGCCATTTTACTATAAACAAACGAAACAGTCAAATAACCATTTATAAGATGGTATTCGAACTGTTAACTGTGATAAAAACTGTTTATTAACCGCTTTCACCTAATACGGTTAAACAACCAGAATTTTATTGTACCAACTAGACCCACCTCATGAAGCCACTTAGTTCCTTGCAACTAGATACATATTATAGTCGAAGAGTTTAATCTGTCATTCTCATGACCTACCCAACGTAGACACTGCAAGATTTCCTCCATTTCCTTCAACACATGAAGTGTTTCCACCCCTCCCCTCCCCAGTTTGGCTGTAGACTATTAGAATACGATACTCTCATCCACCCGTAGATAGCACCATAGAGGTGCTCAACACAAAAATGTCCAGTATTCCCCATCTCATCGATAGGTGAAACGACCAGGTAAATTAATTAAACCACATTACACGGTTCATTTAATAAAACTCAACTCAACCACAAACTAACTCCAATGCCCATAACCTATAGACCATTTAATTTTCATGGTTTTGAAACCATGCTAGTTGTAAATGATTAAACACCGCATAGTTTTGTTTTCATGGTATTTAACCATACCAGTTATAAACGGTTTCGGAACCGTAAAAGCAAAATACGTTCTTTATCCTCAACTTTATGGCAAATGGCAAATTGCTGTCGGTTTTACTACCGTAATTTTGGAATGAAAATTAGCATAGCGTGACGTCTATACATTTCATTCAAACCAAACTCCTAACAGACAATAAAGGGATCCTCCGCAAGTAGATGATTTTTATAACCTTTTATTGAGTACAAATAGTATGTATTCAATAATAACTCTTCCGCTAATAAACGTCAAAAATATGAACGTGAGAGCTTAACTCGTTTAACAAAATAATATTTAGGAAACTAAATTTAGCAGCCATAAATATACGATGATGCTGGAACAACAAACAATGAATGAAATATATCAGATTTTGACATTCAATTTAAACTATATAGTTTATCGTGTTTACAAGACGTTATCGACGTGTAAAAATTGATATCCATACTAAATATGTATTTTATTAAGTAGGTTTTTATTTTGAACTGTTTTGAGCGAAAAAGTTATAGTTTTGTTAAGTAAAAAATATTATATGCTTTGCTACTTATCAGTGCTCCAAATTTCGGGTGTAGGAAATTTAATAAAAAAAACATATTGAGTTGGGGAGTAGCTCAAAAAATATATAGACTGAAAAAAAATATTTAGAAAGCTTTTTTTTATTAAAAAAAGTCTTCAACGAACAAATACTTCAACATGCCACTATTTTGGTTGTATACATTATTAGTTTGAAAAGAAATATAACTATTAAAATTTTTGTGTTGTCAAAATTCAAATAAAAATTGCTGGTGAAATAAAATTCTCATTTGCACATTTAAATAAAATTAAATACCTGCTTCTTTAGATGATAACTTATTAAAATCAAGAAAAACCCTTTTTTAACTTAACGTAATTTGCTGGTTCTAGTGTAATAAATTTTGCGTCAATTTAATTCTGAAATACTTTTTTAACAATTTAGTGCTAAAACTTAATCCAAGAAGGTACTTAGACAGTTTTCTTCTCGCTATCTTACATTAATTATTCAGCATTTTTTGAACTGATTTAACACAATAAACATGTCTCCAAACATAATATCTCCAAAGCCTTAATAGCACTTTAAAGATGTTGTCTCTTAATACTAAAAGAAAAGTAAAGATTTAATAAAAAAATGCGTTCTTTCAAATCATCCATGACTTTAAAACTATCTCTTCAGAAAAAAATAATAAAAAACTAAACACAGATATAACACGTATCTTATTTCGTTCAAATATGAAAGTTTAAAATGGAAATTGAGAAAACGATAACAAAAATCATTACTCTTAGAACCGTTTTATTTCTCTCTAAGTTTTTATTGGTTTTTATTTCTCTCACATTAAAATAACATTAGAAAAAAAATATAATAAAACCACTTAACGCGTTCTACTTAGTATTTTACAAGACTAATTTCAAGTTGAGCAGAGTTTTAAAACTAAATTTAATATAACATTTAATCGAAAATAAGAAGGTATATGCGGTTTTTCCTTGTACAAAAACAGCCTGGAGTTCTCCGCTTTGTATTAATTTTAAAATATCTTCAGTTATAGGTAAAAGAAATTGTTAGAATAGAATGCAATAACGATTTGAAATTAACCAACAAAGGTTCTTAAAAATATGGTTGTGCTTCGTATTTCCTTGTCATAATTTTTTTCTTAAATACATATTCTTTACACTTTAATTAATCGTTTGCAAAATGTACAATAAAATAGTTTTTTTTAACAATTGTCACGAAGTGAAGTGAAGAATAACGATGTAGACAATATCGTCTGCTTTTACGTTAGATTTTACAACTGAAAGTTTTTCCCCTCTCTTATTCTACCATATCATCGACATAAATTGTCAGAAAAGCTTCCGGATTCATGATTCAACAGATTCTACCTCTCAATTGTTGTTCGCTTTGAAATGAACAACACGCCAAGCTTATAAATTTGGTGGAATTCTGCAGAAATTCTCTTGTACTTGTCACTTTCCATCCGTCGGTTAATCACCCAAAGAGGTGGTGGATGAACTATTTCGTCTAGACGTCTTTCAATCCTTAGTTTTGTCTGCAGATGTAGACGTCTACCAGATGCAATTCTTTTCGAACTTTTCAGTTTTTGTTAGAAAAAAACATTTAAGCAGGAAAGTGACTGTTTCTTAGCTGCTAATTGCAAGTTATTCTGTGATACGATTTCTATTTGTTCAGTCATTATTTCAAACAAAAATAATAGTTTACTAGTGAAACAAATACAGAAACAGTTTTTATCAAATAATAATTAAATATATTCTTAAGTTTAAAAGACAACAAACATACACCAGTATTTGAATTATAAATTTAACAAATGGGCAATTCCATGAAAAAGGGGAAAAGCATTGGAAAATTCAAATAAGAATAATGTTATAATTTTGGATGTTTTCTGAATTAGAAAGGTTTGAAGTTTGATAATTTATAATTATTTTTTTTGAGAATTTAGTTTTTTAGTGTTGGTAACCCATTGAACATTGGCATTTACTTGTTCTGATTTGGGTGAAGAACACAGTCAGTTTTTGAAAATCAGTAAGTTAACATTATTTTAATTTCAAAATGTTCCAAAGAATAAATATTGTTTATTACACGTAATAGAAATATTGTGCAGTGTTAAAATAAGTTTTTGATGTTAAATTCACTTAATTATATAAATTTCAACTAAACATTAATGCATGTTACGTAAGTTACCAAAACTAGAAAAAGTTTTTATGTGTAAAAAAGAATAAGTGATACAAAAGTAAGAATAATATTTTTTATTCCTTAGAGGCTAACACTAAATAAGCAGCAATAGTTTTCTTTTCAAATATTACTTATTTATTGTTTTGTGCCCCATTCAATACGTGTAACGTAAGTTACTGACATGCATGCAATGTAAGTTACCAATGTGAAATGAGTTTATTCCTCTTGAAAATTGGCATACAAACTAAATAAGATGTATCCAGTTACAATACCAAAGTTTAAATAAATTATCACTGCCTTAAGATATTAATTTTAATGAAGCTCTTTGCTTTAAGTTATTAATTTGGGTGTTGGCATTCATATGTTTTCAAAATTGAACGAAATTTTTCGACAGGCACCGGGAGTTAAGGATGCAGTTATAATTAGAGATGCTAATGGTAGCAAAAAGAAAGTACATCTTCATCATTCAGTTCGGGAAATGCACCAAATGTTTATGGAAGAAAATCCAGAATGCAAAATTGGAAAAACTAAATTCTTTGAGCTTCGTCCAAAGCATGTCTTGCTTAGTAGCAAACTTCCAGGCAATGTTTGTGTTTGTAAGCATCATGAAAAGTTCGGATTGACTAAGGAAGCCTTCAGCAAAATTTATAATGTTCCACCTTACGAAATTCTTTAGAAATTTATTTTATGTTTAGAAAAAACAGCTGAGTGCGAGTCTCTAGAACAGATGAGTGGAGTGTCTAGTCTATTCTCAAATCTCCACAGATTAAAAACATTAAGCAGATCCACCATTTAAGAGTACAAGAAGGCATACCAGAAGAGTTTTTTTTAGTGAAGGATGTTGAAAAAGAAAATGATGAATTCAAGATAAATGCTGGGGGTTGATAAATGGTTAGATAGGAGGACATGTTATATCCTGGTGTGGTAATGTCTGTTGCAGAGAAAGAATTTAAAGTCAATGTAATGGCTGCTGTGGGAATCTATTGTAAATGGCCAGAAAAAAGAGATGAAATATTCTACCAGAAAGAAAGCATGGTGAAAAGAATTGAGGCCCCTGTACTAGTTAATAACAGAGGATTTAATAAGATTGCAGTTATGTGTGAATCAAAAGTATCTGAATTTACTTCATGTACACTTTTTCTCCCTTGCACTATACTGTTTAAATAACTTAATTTGCATTTGTACATTATTTGATAAAAGTTTGATACAAAGGAAATTTCGTAACGTAAGTTACTGTAACGTAAGTTACCCACTTAAAAAATTATATTTAATTTGACTTTTGAAATAAAATCTTAAATCTAGGCATAAGAAATATTTAAACATGTCAGAAAAATGATACATATGATCTAAATCATGAAACTTTTGTATAAGAACAGAATTTTGCCTTCAAGTATATTGCAAATTTATGCCATTCGTTTTTCGGTAACGTAAGTTACCACACTAATTTTAGGCTTTTACACTGTTTAAATTGAAAAATAATAATTATTTTAATTAGATTCCTTTTGGTTTTGATTGTAATTTTAAGAAATCACTTTATTTTAATATGTGTATTCATATTATTTGTTTGCTTCTAAGTTCTCAATGCAATAAAGTTTATGTGAATGTAACGTAAGTTACCGTGGAATAGCCCAAATGTAATATTTTTTGAAATGGAAAGCAGCAATTTTTGGATAATAAAATGTATTATAAGCACCTAACTTCAGAACTTAATTAATAGTTAATAATAATTAATTGGTATGTTTAAAGAATGCACGCTTACCACCCCACCCCCTCCAATCTATTATACCCAAACTGTTTTTAAGATAGAAATAAATTAATAAGGTAAGTTTTGTAAAAAAAAGTTATAGCTAACATTAATATAATTGCACATAAAATTTTTATCAAATATTTGTAAATGATACCTAATTTTAGCACAATTCCTAGAAGAAAAATGAATGTAACATTTCAACGTTATATAACATAAAATTACAGTACAAATTTCTAAGTTCTATTAAAATGTATAGCTATTTCTAACATATTTCTTATAAGTGTTAGTAGAACTTGCCAGTATCTAAACTTAATTTTTAATGTACTAGTTTGTAAGGTCGTCTAAAAATTTATAAATAATTTTAACTTTTTCTAATAAAAAATGTGAATGTAATATTTGCTCATTATTTAACATAAATACTACAACAATAGTTTGTTAAGATTTAAAAAAAAAAAGTTATTTTTTTTAACAAATTTCTTTCACGAAAAGATGAGAGCTAATGGTAGGAATTTAAAAAAAGGGAGAAAAAATATTAACAAGGATTGTAATATTTAAAGTATTTTTGATTCTCTTGAGATAATAATCAGCTCAAAATGCGAATTTAAGAAAATATGCATAGCTCAAAATATGTTTTAAAATAAACATATATCAAAATGCATATTGAAGAAAATAGGCATAGCTGAAAATGTGTATTTAAGAAGTTTAAGAATAACAAGTTCTTATTTAAGAATATGATATGCATTTATTTTCTTAAATGCGCATTTGGAGTTATGTTCATTTTCTTAAATGCACAGTGCGCAAAAAAGAAAAAAAAAGGGGGGGGGAACGGACCACTTTGAATAGCTCTTTATGTAATGATCGGGTCTTCATGTTATGTCTGATTTTGTAACTTAAAATATCCTCTGCAGTTATTAGTTAGCATATTTGAAGTCACCCCCTCGAGCTAATAAGATTGAGTCCTAGAACGTGAAGATCAGAGCACTAGATTAAAAAAATTTCAGCGTGTTCCGTTTTTTATTTTGCGCATTATTCTGTACATTTCGAGAATTTTTCACTTTCTTAAATACGCATTTTGAGTTGTTTTTATTTCTTATTAAGCTGGGTCATTTTGAGCTGGGTCAATTTTCTTAAATACATATTTCAAGCTATGTCCAGTTTATTAAAAATGCATCTTAAGTTATGCCCATTTTCTTAAATACGCATCTTGAAGCTATGCCCAGAATAAAAAAGCTAACCGACGTCATGCGTATAATTTAACAAAGGGAGAAAACAATCGTAACACTGATTGTAATCTCTTAAAATATTTTGCGTTCTTTTGAAAAATATGAGAAAAGTGTGTTAGTAGAACTGATTTTTACTTGTTATCGGGATGTAAAGATGTCTGGAGTGACCAGCTGCTCGGCGTGGGCGAAAGCATTCTCATTTCTTACGTGAAAGACTGTTATTCGGTTACCGCTGAGAAAATAAACGTCTTTTTTTTTACGTCCACCCCTTTACAGTTACCTACAGACGCCCGTGAAAAATTATTACCGGTACTGATGGTGGATGAAAGAAATTTTGAAAAATCATAGTATATTTCGAATTTTATTCTTTTAGTTCGGAAATAAATTATTTCTACAAGCGATTTTACATTTAAAAACTACAATTTCAATGAAATTATAATGCATTCAGCTATTTATGTTATAAACGCTGAAAACAATTTCAAAGTATAAATTAAAAAATTATAATGCTCTTGTTTGTTAGATTCAAATAAAAAGATAGAATGTTTTTGCGAATGATTTTAAAATTGTGTATTAAACAATTTTCAAACGCGTGTCTAAAATAAACTGTTTTTTTTTTTTACCCATTGGAAAAATGGGTCTTGTTTTGGATTGGATGGCGTCCTCACACTTTTCAACTACAATAATCAAGAGTACAATAATCAGTGCCCATGCGTCGTCATTGCATGCGTTGCTATGGCGACCGCTGCTGTTTATAATTTTTTTTAGAATTATTTTTTTCACTTTTAATTTTGTTATGCATTAAGTTGGTGAGTTTTATTTTTGAGATATGGGACCAGAGAGGTCACATAAATACTTCTTGAGTTGTGAATAAAAGAGAATTTAATCATTTGAACGATATTTTTGTTTTTATTGTTTTACTTGAGAATCAGAAATTCTAACCTACAGTTCAAACTGGATCGTTTTCAATACTAATTCAGGTGAATATCACAAATAAAGAGGGTCCAAACTGATTGACACTGTCCCAAAAGTTGAAGCAAGAAAAAAACGATGCCAAGTCCTAAACTTACCGGGGCTGAAAGAGTCAAAGAATGTAGACGGGTATACCTTAAGCGTTACACACAAACGGAAAAACGAAAAGATTCCATTCGCAAACGTAAGAAGTCCATCCCTCACAAAAGTACCAAAGTGGTTGAGAGAATTGGACCCTACCGAAGAGCGAATGGTGGCTCTCCGAACCCCTTTCATGCAAATACAAGAACTGGGTGTTGATCACCAGTTAGGGATAAAAGGATCCATTGTCCTTCAAACATACGATCTCCTTCAAACATCGTTGTACCAATCCGAAAATGTTGATATTGATCTCGATTAGCTGTTCAATGTCTATTCAGTCATCAAAAGAATTTACACAGAATGTGTCTGAGTTGGATTCAAATATGTCTGCGAAATTGTGTTCCGAGCAGTTCAGGATTAAGAGTTAAAGATGTTCAAGATGAAAACACAATAAAGTTGCTTTTCCAAAAAAAAATTTGACAACAACCATTTTTCCATTGGGTAACCTGTGATCTCCTTGCGGAGATAACAATTTTTATTTATTTTTTTTATTTTTTTGTGAAAACTCAACCTATAAAATATCATTTAAAATAAATCTAAATTATTACTTCTATACATATTTTATAATAATCAAAATGACAGCCATTCAATGTTTTTAAAAACGAAATTTACTTACTTATTTATCTAAGAAAGAAATTTATATTTTTTATTAACGAAAAAAAAAAAGAGGATCAGAGTTATTAACAGAAAAAAGGTCATTTATTTGTTTAATAATGAAATACATTTTTATTTTAATAATAAAAAATTTATATCAATAATTCAAATTATATTGACCAAAATATTCTTTGCAAAAAATTAGGTTACTAAGTATTTGTTCGTAAGAAATTCTTTACGTAAGTAAAACCCGTAAATTAAAATTTTTTTAAAAAGAATGCAAAAATGATGTGTGTTTAATGAATGTTTTGTTTCTAGTATTATTTCCTAATTCCTTCAACATAATTAAACAAAAATTGCAATATTAAATTTAAAGAGAAAAACAAAATTTTTTGTTTGGAATATTTGACTGCTCTTTAAATTACTAGACTTAAATTTTTTTCCAACTCGTTTAATAACTAACATTCAGTATTTTAGGGTCGAAACTCAGCATACGTTGAAAAAAATTAAATGTTTCTGCTATTAAAGTATGTTCTTGTCTTTGATTTCGATGCTCAAAATATAATCTGTTTTTAATTAATTTGCATAATTAAGATTTATCCTTTCATCCATTAAGATTCGGTGTTAGTGTGTAAAAATCTGATCATAAGATCAAAAACTATTTAGATGTCGATTTATTTTTTGAAGCTAGGCTAATTGTATAAGTCTTCAGTATTTTCTAAAGTGAATGATATTTTTTAGGTTAATTAGACCTTTATATATTTAGGCCTTTAAGCTAATTCGGAAATGTACGAAAAATTATTCACTCAGTCTGAATTTGCTTAGAATTTTAATAAGGCTATTTGCAATAAGTTTATACTACTCTGGACTTAATACTAATTGCCGAAAATAAATAAGACATATTGAGCAATAAATTGTATATTTTCTAATTAGCCACTGCAATTAGCCTAAAGAGGGTCAACCTGATTGCTAACGGTGGTTCATCTATAAAATCTGATTGTAGAAATTCTATCAGGAAGTAATCAAAGTAATTCTAAAAATTCGACCAAGAGGAAATCAACGCAATTCTAATTCAACAGTCAAATCTAAGAATATTTTAAGTATTTAATAAGAGAAAAGAAAAGAGATTACATTTTTAAAGCTCAACAGCTACATGAAATTCTAAACATCGAATGAATATTAATATTCAGTTCTTTTTTTGTTTTTGGCAGTGCGCATGCGCGTCGTTACTTCTACGTAAGAAGAAAATTGTTACTTGACGGGAACATCCCGCCCCCCGTTGGATGTTAGTCCAACATCATCCGGTAGTGGAAGTATGTTAGAGATGGCTCGGCGAAAAGTTCCTCTAGCTGTTTTGACGTCAACCACTCTGACAAGATTGTCTTCTCCAGGATAAGTTTTCACAATTCTAGCCAGATTCCACTGCATTGCTGTCTTACTAGGATCTTTAAGAAGGACTAGTTGATCAACTTTCAGATTTTCTTGTTGACAAGTCCATTTCGAACGTGTTTGTAGTTGACTCAGGTATTCATGGCTCCATCTATTCCAAACGCTGTCTTTCAGACGTTGAATCAGGCTCCACCTAGAAGAAAGAGAAAAAGAATCTGGAGCAGTATGATGTTCAGGAAATGACATAATCGGAGCTCCAACTAGAAAGTGTCCTGGTGTCAACGGCTGCAGATCGTTAGGGTCTGATGACATGGGCGAAAGTGGGCGTGAATTGAGAATACTTTCGATCTGCACTACGAGCGTAGTCAGTTCTTCAAAATTTAGTAAGTTAGATTTTGTGACTTTCAAGAGTATTCTCTTCATGGATTTAATATTAGCTTCCCACAGACCACCAAAGTTAGGAGACGCAGGCGGTGTGAAATGCCACTGAATTCCCTCTTCAGCACTAAAGTTCTTCACAGAGTTTGACTGGCAAAGTTCAAGCATTGAGTTCAAAACATTTCTTGCACCTTTGAAGTTAGATGCGTTATCACTCCAAATAATCGACGGTTTTGAACGTCTCGAAATGAATCTTCTCAAACAAGCTAAAAAAGCATCTGTTGTCAAGTCTGAGACAACCTCGAAGTGAGTAGCCTTAGTACTGAAGCAAATAAATATAGCGATGTAAGATTTAATTACAACCTTAGATCTCTTCAAATTAGGTTTTGTTAATATGGGACCAGCAAAGTCTAAACCAACTTTATCAAAGGGTCGTGATGGTACGATCCGATCTTTGGGCAAGTTACCCATCTTTTGATTAATAGTTTGTGTCTTAGTCTTGAAACAAGTCAAGCATTTATGTATGAATCTTCGGACTCTATCTTGTCCAGAAGGTATCCAGTAAAATTGTCTAATCAAATAAAGTGTTGTCTGAACTCCCGAGTGTAATGATTTGTTATGAAAGTGTTCGATGATTAATTGTGTAAGGTGATGAGATTTCGGTAAAAGCATTTGATATTTTTGTGATTCTGTTAACTCGGAGAATTTCAAGCGACCACCAACTCTCATAAGTCCATTGTCGTCCATAAACACATTCAATGATATGATTTTGCTATTTTGAGGAATTGGCTGTTTGTTTTTTAGGCATTTAATCTCAGAGCTAAACTCTATAGATTGCACACATTTTACTAACACCTGTGTAGCATTTTGTAGCTCGAATGTACTTAAATTATCCCTTTTTCTATTTGTATCTTTACAGTTCTTAAGAAATCTTAAACAATAAGCTGTGATTCTAACCAACCTAGTGAAAGAGGAGTATCGATTAAGGAAATTGTTGATGTTTTCGTTTCTCTCTGCGACGTTTGTGTTTAAAGTTAAAACTTTCCGAATTTCTAGTGTCTCTGGATTTGCAATAAGTTCTTTGTGTGTTTCTAAAGATTTTGGCCACGACGATTCATCTTCTTTCAGCCACAGTGGACCCTGCCACCAAAAGTCGCTGTTTTCTAATTCTGAAACTGAAAGTCCACGTGATATTAAATCAGCTGGATTATCCGTTCCAGGACAGTGAAACCATTCTGAAGGATTACTGTGTTTGTGAATTTCCTGAATTCTGTTCTTTATGAAAATTTTAAACCTATCTGGTGAACCTCGTATCCAAAAGTACGTAATAGACGAATCAGTCCAAAAAATTCGCTCAACTGGAAATTCCAAACCTTCTATGATTTTTTCACTCAGTCTAGCAGATAAAAGTGCTCCCATAAGTTCTAATCTAGGTAACGAGAGCATCTTTAACGGCGCAACTCGTCCTTTAGAGGCAACGAAACTAGTAATGATGTTTCCATCGTTTAGCTTTACTCTTAGATAGGCAACCGTTCCATAAGCTTTGATGGAAGCATCTGAAAATAGGTGTAACTGGATATTGTCTATATCTTTAGGTAATGCATGTGAGAAATAGTAACGCGGTAATCGAATGTTACTCAATTTCTTTAAATCATCACACCATTTATTAAATGCCTCAATGGTTTTATTTGGTACAACCTCATCCCAATCTAAGCCTAAACACCATATTTCTTGTATCAGGCATTTGATACGAATAGTAAATGGCCCAATGTATCCAATAGGATCAAATATGCGACCTGCAATTTGTAAAATATATCTTTTAGTCCCCTTATTTTTCTTAAGGAATAATTCAACGTTTCGAGTATCAAAGTAAAAATAGTCTTCCTTGGGATTCCATGCAACTCCCAAGACCTTTGAAGGTATTAAAGTTTGATCAAAAGAATCAGTTATGTCATCTACTTCTAATTTATGTTCTTTCAACTTGTGAAACAGTTCTGGGGAATTTGTTTTCCATTTTCTCAAACACATGCTAGCATCTTTAAAAATTTCATAACTCTCTAAACAAGTAGTCAGAGCACTTTCTACCTCATCTTCGCCTATGAGGCAATCATCAACATACAACGATTTATTTAACAGTTGAACAGTATGAGGAAATTTCTGTACATACCTCTTCAAGTGATGTTTTATGGTGGCATTAAGTAGAAAAGGAGAAGATGTCACACCAAACAGAACTCTTGTCATCCGGTAGGTCTCATCAGGACTGAAATCGTCTGGGCTTTTGTTCCAAAGAAATCTGGTGTAGTCTCGGTCTTCTTCATCAATTTCAATCTGCAGGAAAGCTTGCTTGATGTCAGCAGTCACAGCTACAGGATGAAGTCTAAATCTAATCAAAAGAAGAAAAAGATCAGGTAATAAATTAAGTCCAGTATACAAGCATTGGTTTAGTGAAATCTGTCCAGCAGAATGCGATGATGCATCAAAGACGACTCGTAATCTACTTGTACTCTTGTCATTTCTGACCACAGCTCTGTGAGGCAAGTAGAAGCAATTCTCTTCATTCAAAGTTTCGTTTTCCTTTGTAACAGGCTCTATAATGTGCTCTTTTTGATAATCTTCTAAAACTTTGTTGTATTCAAAAAAATAGACTGGATCGTTGATGAAAGATTTTTTCAAAGACTGAAATCTTCTACTGGCGACTACCTTATTATTATGTAAAATACTCTTTAATTCAGGTTTCCAGGGCAACTTCACTTTGTAGCGATTATTTGCATATGAAATTCCTTCTTCAAAATTCTTCATTATCTCTTTTTCGACATTATCTTTAGTTTCTGTGTCCACATTAATCCCTAAGTTTTCCAGCTCCCAAAATTCTCTTAGTTGATCGGAGATGGATTTTTCTTCGACGATAATTTTGAAGCTACATAGATCTTTATGAATGCTTCCTTGTCCCTGAAGACACCAGCCAAAAATGGTTTCTGAAGCTACCAGTTTATCGTTCAATCTTCTAATTCTACCACTGACAATGTCAAAATAAAAATCAGCTCCAACTAAAATTTCTATCTTATTTTCTTTAGAGTCATAGGAATCAGCTAACTGTAAGCCTCTCAACTGCTTATATGCTTTTTGAATGTTGGTATCAGGTGCTGGTAAATTAGTAGCAGATATTTGATCGGTGACTAGAGCTTCAAGTTCAATATTTAAAGAAGGTTGATCCCTATTAGCTAATCTTATTTTAACAACATCATAAATTTTCTCTTGAGCTCCATCAGCTCCGAAGGCATAAACAGATAAAGTTTCCGATCTTACAATGGGAAGTTTTAATCTTTTTGAAACTTCTTCTAAAACGAATGTTCGCATGGATCCATTATCTAATAATATTCTAACAGGTGAAGTTTCTTCATTTAATGATGATTTAATCATAGCGGTACATGTTTGCAAATAAATTCCAATAGTGGATTTAATCAACGAATCAGTTTTATAAACTTCATGGCATTGCGAAATAGCAGTAAAAATTTTAGTTTCGTTTTTATCCTCAGCTTTACCAAATTGATAGCAAATTGTTCTGTTGTGTTTATGATTACATATATCGCAAAATGTCCTTTTCTTACAGTCTCTAATTCTATGATTTTTTTGAAGGCACAAAAAGCAACGAGCTTCTTTTTTTAACAAATCCTTTTTTTCATCAATATTTACATTGTTGCAGTGTTCCGAATTATGAGTTTCTTTACAAAAGATACAATTACTTTCTGTTACAGGAGCTAAATATTCTACTGTTTTGTTTACATTTGAATTGAAAGGGCGATTTTGATTTCGAGGTGACTCACGCGAATTGCCAAATTGTTGTTTTGCGACAGTATTATGATTAATGAAGTTTTTCTTTCTATCTACCCTCGAGTTTTGGAATGAAACAGATTCCCTACATTCTATTTCAATTTTTAGAAAATTTATCAGTTCCATTACATCAAATTCACTTAGATTTGCTTTATCTAATTTTCTACGGTTAAAGCTTAAAGCTAATTCTTCAGGAATTAATTTAATCAAAATGGGGTACAATAAATGTCCATACATTCCGGAAGTTACTTTTAAAGAGTCCAAACTTCGAATTTGTACTTCACAAGTGTCATATAATTTTCTTAATCCTAAAACATTATTAGCATCTTTAACAGGATAGAGATTTAACAATTTGTTCATATGAGCATTTATAACTAATTCATCTCTACCGAATCTTTCTTTTAATAGTTTAACAGCTTTTCCATAATTTTCCTCAGAAAGCGAAAACCCATTAACAACATTAGCTGCAGCACCTCCTAAAAGTGATTTTAAATACGAGAATTTGTCTATTACAGATAATGTTTCATTTTTATCAATTGTACTTTGAAATTGATTCCAGAATTCTATCCAAACACACGGATCTCCATAATATTTTTCTATCGATAATTTAGGAAGTTTAACATTATTATTTATTTTCCGATTCAAAACTTCTGTGGCTATAGTATTGTTGGAATGTTCTTGTGCCTGAATTAAATTTACCCTATCATAATTATTAGCAGTTGCATTACGAAGAAAGGATTTTATCTTAGAAGAAAGTTTCGAATTCCATAAAATAATTTTCTGACCATATTCCATTGCAGATTCAATTTCTGCATCAAAATCATTTTCATCTACAATTAGAGATTGTATAGTATTATCTAAATCATTTATTTGTTTTAATCTACTAGTCAAAAAATCTAAATGTTGTTCTAGTTCAGTATCAGTATTTATTTCATCAAATTCTTGTTCTAATTTGTTAATATATTTTGTTATGCTAGAACGTAAAACGCCTCTAATTTTTCTCTGTTTAGTTAATTCTTCCATATTTTAAAAATTCTTATCAACACTAATAATCAAATTTATAATTTGTATGATGCTTCAATATTTAGTAAATATGTAAACAAATACTGCATCACACAATCAAAACAAAACAACTTTCAACAAAACAACTACTATAAATTTGAAGCATCAAATTATCTAAATCTTCATATAGATCAAATTATCAAATCTTCCTACCTTTCTTTTCTTTACACTTCCTGATCAATCCGAAATCGAAACAATCTATAACAACAAGAATGTTGTTTCGCGGCGGCGATGCACCAAATGCTAACGGTGGTTCATCTATAAAATCTGATTGTAGAAATTCTATCAGGAAGTAATCAAAGTAATTCTAAAAATTCGACCAAGAGGAAATCAACGCAATTCTAATTCAACAGTCAAATCTAAGAATATTTTAAGTATTTAATAAGAGAAAAGAAAAGAGATTACATTTTTAAAGCTCAACAGCTACATGAAATTCTAAACATCGAATGAATATTAATATTCAGTTCTTTTTTTGTTTTTGGCAGTGCGCATGCGCGTCGTTACTTCTACGTAAGAAGAAAATTGTTACTTGACGGGAACACTGATTACAAATTATTTTTCAATTAGCATGGTGCATTGCAAAATTATAGCAGTTGTTCGCAAAATGCCGGCTAATTTAATTAGCCTGTGGCAGATAAATTATAAAAAATAGATATTTCCTTTTAAAATTCGTGATATTACTGATGTGAAAATTATTTTCACTAGATATCGTGAATACCATGTAGCTCGATTAATATTGTAGAGATGATAATTATCAGCAATGATCATATAGTGATCTTTATCAACAACGATAAATATCGCGATTTTTATTAATACCGATAAATATCGACTATAATAATATTGCTAGCATTATAAACATAATTCAAAATTTTATAATATTGCAATCATTCATCACCCATCAATTGATTGTCTACATAATCGATGACGATAAATATCGACCATGATGATTTCGCGAACATAACCATTAATCATAATAATAGTCAAATACGATATTATTTTGATTGTTGATAAATTTCATTTGGGTTTATGATAATAGTTACAAAAATATAGCATATTTATTTACATCTTGTTTTTGTTTCCTCATAAAAATTTCGAAATATTTGTAAATAAAACTAACATGATTTTATCAAAAAAAATTTTTTGCAATTTTTATTCCGGAGTAGGAATTCGTTTCTTCGAAGGCTAGTCTACTATTTCGAAACTATCTCTTCTTTTGCATGTATTTGAATTAAAACCGCAAAAACCATTTTCAATACACATAATTCCCATTTCTTCTCATTCATTTTTTCGCGGAAACATTCACTTTTTCCTCCTAGCCAACTAGTCGCCGTTCCCATCTCTCCTCCACCACCACTTCACCCCCCTTTTTGGACTATTGTCTAATCAAATGTCATTTTTGCATAATTAAATAACAATTGTTAGGTTAGACAAATATAGTCACAACAGATCAACGATGTCCTTCGAAGTTAGACAAGCTTATAAAAAATAGATTGGAAATTAAGCTCAAATAAACTGGGTTTGCCAAATCTTTTTTTGAATTTTATTATTATAAAGATTATCATTATTTTTCGTATTACCGCAAATTTAGTTCCCAATTCAATTGGAATAAAATTTAAATCTAATCATTTTGTTCGATTACCATGACAACTTTTTCTACATTTTTGTTTTTTAAATTCTTATTAAATTTGCTGTTACTTTAAAATCTAATTAAATATTTTTCACCCAAAGGATTGTTTAGTAATCGCGTGAAAAATAAATTTCTAATAATGCTAAACTACGTTGTATTCATTACTTGAATAGCATATATCAACAAGCACCGTCTTTAGGTAAAGCTACAAAAGTAAATATAACTTATACATCGTTTTACAGTGGTATAACAGTTAAGAACTTAAATATCGTTTTAAATACGTTTGACGTTGAATGCTAGAAGAATGAATGAAAAGAATGAATTATTAAAAGAACATTGCATTTAGTTTTCATTTGGAAATGTAATCAAAGTCTAAAACTTAATAACAGTAGAGTATAATACGAAGAAAGGATGATAAAAAAATTTTTGATGAGGAATACTGTTAAATAATGGATAGATAAGTATTTTACAGGTAAAAAATATTTGCGTAACTTTAATGAATTTCATGTTGGTGGCAAAGTAATATGTATCCTATATGTTAATCTCTAGGATGCTATCGTATGATTTTTCTAGCCAATAAGAATACACTCACAGCAATAAGAAACGATTTTAGACCAATACTTTTTTTATGTTAGCTAAAAAAATATAAAAATGATTTTTTTTTCTAATTTGTAAACTGGTTTTGCTAGGTTATTTGGTGTGCTCATTTTGGATGCTTAAAATGTAGCATTCATCTCTCCACCTGAAGCCGGGGCAGCTTGGTTGGCAGGGAACTACACTCATGTTCGTGAGAATGAGAGTTCGAACCCAGCCGGCCGAAGACTCCTCGTGACTCCTCCTGGCGACTGGTGCACGTTAAATTTGTCGGGTCACAAAGTCCTCCATTTTCTCATAACAAATTATACCTCGGGGGAACTGAATTGGAGATTGATCGCTCTATGGTTCAGGTCAAAATTACGATCTGCGGATGAGTGAATGGGCGCGCCCTATAAACGGGTGTGACGTATGGGTGTGGCAGAAGTTGAATTCTTGGCCATAGAATGCGCCAATGGAAAATAAGAACAATCGCACCCCTTGACTTAGTGGCTTACGACAAGAACAACAACATCTCCCCACCTTTTTTCGATAGTACAGTAATAACACAAGAACAGGAGAAAAATTATAAATGAATAATTTGTTTTAATATGAACACACTAAAATGTAACAAAACCAGAAATTTTAAAATCAGAAAAAAAATTAAGAATGACTTAAATTAGTTGGCTTATTTAAAAACTTCTTCTTTTTTTTTTTTTTTTGTTGGTAATTTTCAACTGTTTCTAACATAAAATAAAAATATACCATCAGAAATTTAACTAATCTTTATAGTTATGCTTCAAATAAATTTTCAGAGAATTTAACTTTTTTTTTACCTCATAATAATTATAATTCTTAGTATCTCATGACATAAAAATAATAATAAAAAGTAAATATCAATGCAGTGACACAATATTAGTTCACCGCCCACCTAAAACAATTACATTCCCAAAAGCTCACCACGCGTCTCTTTCCTAAAATGCCAAATCGAATTCTACGAAGGCATAACTAACCGAATTTCGAATATTTTCAAGAAAGTACAGAAATGACCTTTCCCGTAAAGGTCAAAGGTAGAAACACCCACGCATCTTTCTTCCTTCCACCGACGCAGACGTCGGCTCAGACCAATTCCGATGACCGAGTTGGCAGTCAGCCAATATATTCTTCTTTTCCCGTTTCATTCCACTTCCGACAGAGGGCGTTGATGGGATGGAAATGAAGTAGTTTTCCAGAAGAAAAGATTTCAGATAAAAACCCATTAATTCTTGAATTATTGAATGATTTCGGAGTTGACTAAAATATGCTCAGAACGATAATTTTTTTCTCAGACGAGTCTTCTTCAACTTTTACGATTTGCATGCATTTATTAAATTTTTCTTTAATTTTAACGAGTTATTTTATACTAGTTAATTTTAGCGTAAACTGATACACTTATTTTGGTATGAGAAATATAATTGTGTGTTTTTAATAGTTTAGAAAATGAAAATAAGAGTTTAATGCCACAACAGTCGGAAGTGTCTTATTTATTTTGAATGATTTCGGCTTAAGCTAAAATCTACGAGGAATGATTATATTCTTCTGCAACGAGTTTCCTTTCGTATTCTTTTTAATTAATTATTTTTTTATGATTTGCTTACATTATTTGAATCTTTCATCTGTTTTAATTATTTATTTTATGGTAAATTTAACGAAAACTAACGCACCTATTTTGCGTGGGTAATATTATTGTTTATTTTTAACAGTTTAATACACTGTTAGCAATCTCTTGGAAAAAATGGTTATATAAAATTTTACTTAATGGTTATTTTATCATATTCAAGCAAAAGAGTCAAATAACCATGAATAAGATAGTATTCAAACTGTTAAATGTGAGAAAAACCGTTTATTAACTGCTTTCACCCAATACGGTTAAACAACCTGAATTTTATCACACCAGCTAAGTCCACCTAATGAAGCAACTTAATACCTTACAGGTGGGTGCAGAATACAACCGAGAGGGCTAAACTATTAATCGCATGACTGACAGAACGGGGATTCAACTGCCAGCGTTGACGCCACTATATTTCACAAACCTATCCATCATGTTAATATGAGAAGGAAGAATATGGAATTTAACGAACATTTAATATAGATTAAACATTATTTAATTATTCAATATCATTATTACTTTATGTTGCTATGACAGCCCCGTTCCCCTTTCTTCAAGTTTATAAACTGATATCTTCATAATGATACCTTTTTCATAATATATGGCGTCACATAGCATTTTTCTAGAGTGTCATTTAATATCTCCCGTTGCTATGACAACCATTTATATTTCATTCAGTTTATATATATATATATATATATATATATATATATATATAATATATGGCAAACAATGCCTATTAACATGAAGGTCTCGGGGAGTAAGAAATGATAACCCACATTTTTGTGGTTTAGAGGTTTCTGCAACAGATACTGCAGACGTGTATGAAAATTAACCAGATTTGCGACTGAAAATCCTATCAGCTGCTCATATTGAAATATACTTGTTGAATCTAATTATGTGAAGTAGCGGAGAAAAATCAACCACATTCGAATCCCAACGATGGCTGGCCGATTCAAATTCTACAACGTAGTTTTCCGCTATTATCTAACGTAAATGTGGGTAAATTTCGTCAAAAAGTGCTCCATTAAGGCTAGCTTGTCTCAAAGCTTGATCCAAGTTCTCTTGTCTTCTGGATTGGGGTTAAAATTACAAGGCAACGGAGGTGAACGTTAATACAGTTAAACCCAAAAATGGGTCAACCTCGGTTATAAAATAAAATTATAAGATGTGGGTTACTGAGTTCTTTATAAAATGACTCTTGACATTAGGTAATTTAATATTCTCCGGTAATATGATGACTCTTCTCTTTTAATTTATGAAATAAACTTTTGTGTTGGTTTGGCTGTATACGTCACATTTATTAATTACGTTACAATGATTACCGTTCTTTTTTAATTATTTCATTAATGGTTTCATTAATGATTTGTGATGTAACGAGCAAATAAGTGGCTACAATAAAGCTGGATTAATGAAAGAAGAAATCAAATTGCAAATTAATAAGATTGTTTATCAACCTGTAATTTGCGATACGATAATCATCTGCAATTTGTGGTAAAGTACACTTTTTACTAAGTTGGCCAGCAGCTAGTTTTTAAGTGAAAAAAAAAGGGAAGAAGCTAATTTTGTCATGCTTACCATATAAGAAATGCATGAAAGTAAAGCTATCTTTTAGAAATTTGGCAGCTATGTTGCAGTAATTAATAAGCATGATTTAGCATTTTTCCTTACGTCAAAACCTTAAAGAAAATTATTCATTTTTTTTCCTCATTCGGCTGATTACATTTAAAAAAACTTTTTCGATTCAGACTGTCAGATGTATGACCCATTTTTTTAATAGCTTGGTCATGACCTGCACCAGCCTGTCACTTTGGTCATATCACACTCCAAAATAATGCAGATGCATTACAGTAAATAAATAATTACAGCTCTTCGTCTGTTACAAAAGAACATGATTGCTTGTTTAGATTTGAGGAAATAAACTTAATAATCATGATTGTTGATTGCGCAAAAAAATATGAATAAGCTAATTTAATTCAAGACGGAAGATAATATTCAATTTCATTTTACAGTTAAATTTATGACTTCAAATACTTCAACGGAATAACAATCATTTTTGAAAAATAGATACATTTAAATAATTATAATTTAAACGCATAATTGTTAATATCAATATATGATTTAAAGTATGCGTGTTGCAATGAAATCGTTCAACACGTAGTGTTTTTCTTTCTCTTTTTTAAGTGAATCGTAAAACCCGAAAACCAGTCATCTCCATTTTTTTTTATCTTAAAAATTTATATTCTCGCATGCAGTTTAGCTGAAGTAGATAACATAGTTGGTATAAATTATAACATTCATTGAACAGTCGACCCAATTTCAGGTTTACGACTAATTCAACTCCGTAGCCTTGTAATTTTGCACCCGATCCAGAAGAAGAGGAACTCCTGGATCAAGTATTGGGAAAAATTTGACTTCGTGAAGGACTTTTTGATTAAACTAACCCGCATGCATTTGCGTTATATGGTGAGCAAAACCACGAAAACCTCCTCCGGTTAGCCTGACGGCAAGGGGACTCCAACCCATGATCCGTCTACCACTGAGGATATTTCACGTCAGCAATGTCGTCGGTTCCAAACTGGATGCGGAATTCACATCGACCATTCATCGCTGGGTTTCGAACCCGGTTCACCTCATTGGGAGGCGAACGCTCTATTCCCTGAGCCATCAGAGCTCATAGTTGGGATATAAAAAATTCACGCCCCCCTACTTGGTCTAGTATATTTTGTGCAGTGAAATCTCAATTTAGTTCAAAAGCATGCCTGGAAATATATCGCCAGGTGCCAGCCGTTGTTGCTTATGAAATCGTTCGCATTGCCTAACAATTAATTATTTAATTTAGACTTGTTATTTTGTTGATGCTTTTAATCCCACAATTCAGAGGGTAGTTATTTCGATGGTATAAGCAAGAAAACAAAAAGGGATAAAAGTAAATATGAACTGTAAAGACAGTGACTACAAATAACATGACACTTGATTTCAAAAGCTGCATTATCAGAAAAATATGTTGTCACAATTCACCAATAGAAAAGCAAGATAGGAGAAACAACAGTTTCAGGTGTTACATTATAGCACTTTTACTTATAAAAAGCAGAATGATTACTTATAAAAGCACTTGATGAAGTAGAAGTACCTCCTTTCAGTGACGGTTTATGCAAATTAATATTTACTCTGTATAAAAAGTACCCTAGTACGTTAGAAGTACATTAAAAGTGTCACCATAACCAGTTAAGGAAGCATATTTTTGAAAAAAATGTCAGAAATCACAAAGATCAAAAAAGTTTTTACAATTAAAATATAATTAATTTTTGTCTTTCTCTGAAGAAATTTGTAAGTGGCCAAGCAAAGATAGCCATAATTCGAAAGATTTCTGAATCTACACAAATAACCATGAATATGTAATCTAAATCTTAAATACAATTTTTATTTCATTTCTAAATGATATTTTCACTTGTTAAAATGAGTGTATAGTATTCGTTTTAAGGTTTTGCCCGAAAACCGGTTATCTACAACGAGTTGTAATTTATTTTTTTTTAAACTCAAAAATTAAGTGATATTATTGAACACAGTAGAATATTTTGTAACTAGCCATATTTTGAGATCAAAAAATTAAAAAAGTTTTATTTACCAAGCTGGTACTTAACCATTCAGTTTTTTGTCTGTCCGGTAAAATGAGTTTTGTTGGAGATGACCGCTTTCCAAACTCGTTGATTCAAATGTTTTTGGGGAACACTCGCGGCACACACAGAAGCTGTTATAATTGTTGTTGGCAAAGTTTTAAAATCAATTATTCTACAAATTAACTAGGGTGATCCTTTAAAGTGTCAAAAAATTGTTTCATTGATTAAATTACTTAGTTAATCTGCAAACTACCTAATTAAGCTGCACATTACCAGCTAAACACTCGTTTAAAGGAAAATATGAACCTTTGCTGAAACAACAGAAACATTTTTGCACGCTTAAATTAACATTACGTTATTTATTTATTTTTCGCTATCAAAAAAATCAAGTTACTACAGTGAAACAATCAACATATTAGTCAATTGAATCAATCACTTAAAAACTATACAAAAAAGCAAACGGTTTTACGATTATATTATCAAATATTATTATAATTAAGATTATAAGGATATTTATTGTTTTTTCAATATCTAAAGAAAAGTCAATAAATTCTATCAAATAATCAACAACATTCAAATACCGTCATCAGTTCCTAGAAACAGAATAATAAAGTGCCTAAAAATTCTTCAATCCCTCACCTATGTAAATTGGCGCCATTTTCTCTCGATATCTATTCAAATTTTCCAATAAGCATTATCAGAAATAATTATGATATTTTTAATTTGTTATGATTTATTCTCGTTTCATCCCTTGCATTGTTATGATTCAATTCAAATTGTTATAACGAATCATTTGGTAAAACTTATTGTTACATTCAAGTATTCAAGTACCAGCATCAGTATCGAGACACAGAATAATGCAGTGCCAAAAATTCCCCAATTTCATGTATATGTAAAATAACGCCATTTATTGTTTTGATACCTATTCAAATTTTCTAAAAGACATTATCAGAAATAAGTTTAATTAAACCAGTTTGTTACAGTTTATTCTCATTTAATTCAGCGCGTTATTACGATTTAATTCGAATTGAATATTTACTATTCAAGTACCATCATCAGAACAGAGAGACCCAAAAAATTCTCATATTCTTCACATATTGGCACCATATTGTTTTTCAATACCTATTACAATTTTCTAAAAACATTATTAGAAATAATTATGGTAGTATCAGTTAGTTGCAGATTATTCTCATTTAATACCATGCAATATTACAAATTAATTCAAATTGTAAGAACGAATCATGTAATGAAATTAATCATAACTCAAGTAACATCATCAGTACCGAGGGACGAAGTAATACCATGCAATATTACAAATTAATTCAAATTGTAAGAACGAATCATGTAATGAAATTAATCATAACTCAAGTAACATCATCAGTACCGAGGGACGAAGTAATGGTAGCGCTTTAAACAAATTTTTTTATATTATGCTTGTAAATTAATAGACGGTATTTGTTTTTCTATAAATTTTCTAATTTTCTTAAGAAACATCATAAAGAATTATTACGATAAAATCAGTTTGTTACATTCAATATGCATTTAATTCGACATGTTATTACAGTTTCCTGAAATTGTTATAACAGCTGATTTGGTAAAATGTATTGTTACATACTTCGATTTTTCGTTTAACAATCTATCCTATCGAACTCGATGTCTTTTTAATCTTCTCATATCAAAATTTAAAGCTTGATTTATTTTATTTGAGCAGATGTTCCTTACAGTCTCTGGCAGCAAATGCTTTTCTTGAAAAGTTCAAGGTTACCGTTTAAGTAGCAGCGATTCTTCCTTTTCCATTTCTTCCAGCTAAAGAACAATCAAATCGTCTGCAATAACAAAATTAAATGCATGATTCTGATATTATGTTAAGACTACATCGCAATTTCAAATTATTACATATATTTTTAGTATAAATTATTTTTATAACTATTGTGTAATATTATTACAAATAAAAATGCATTTTTTATTATAAAAAAATTATTACTTAACCATTTTTATTATTTTTTTATCAAAACAATTTCTTTTTCCATTTCTTCCAGTTAAAGAGCATTGAAATCGTCTGTAATAACAAAATTAAATGCATGATTCTGATATTATGTTAAGACTACATTGCAATCTCAAATTATTACATATATTTTTAGTATAAATTATTTTTATAACTATTATGTATTATTTATAAATAAAAACTCTCTTTTTATTATGAAAAAAATTATTACTTAACCATTTTTATTGCTTTTTTTATCAAAACAATTTCCATTTCGTTCAGCTAAAGATCATTGAAATCGTCTGCAATAACAAAATTAAATGTATGATTCTGATATTATGTTAAGACTATATTGCAATTTCAAATTATTATATGTATTATTAACAGAAATTATTTTTATTACTATTGTGTATTGTTATTACAAATAAAAACGCAATTTTTATTATAATAAAATTATTCTTTAACCTTTTTTATTATTTTTTTTATCAAAACAATTTTCTTTTCAATTTCTTTCAGTGTAAAAAATTTAAAAATGTTAGCAATAACGAAATTCCAAAACAAGATTCTGATATTTGTATTAAGGTGATGCTGTAGTTTACTGTTATTATAAACTATTATTATTACTCGTATTATTTTTATTCCATTTAGATGTCTTCCTTTTTTATTTCTTCTACATTATAAAATATGCGTCTGCGAAATCATAATTAAAAATAAGATTCTGATATTGTACTAATAAGGTGCTATAGGTTCAAATTATTATATTCATTATGAATATTATTACATAAATTTTTATTAATTTATTTTCATTTGCCATTTTTTCAAACAAAGAAATATAAAAGGTCTGCAATATCAAATGTACGATTCTGATTTTATATTAAGACGATACTGTAGTTTCAACTTAATTTATTTAATTATTATTACATTACAATTGTTTTATTATAATATAATATAATTATGTTGATTTTTATAAAGATATTTTTGGTAATATTTTCTGAATTTCACAATAATAAAACTGAAAAAACATAGACATGAAGTTTAATTTTTGCAGCTTAATAAGTGAAGAGTATATAAGTATTTCATTAGTCCTAGAAAAGTCCTAAATTAGTCTTAGTATTTTATTAGTCCTTTTATTAGACCTAGAAAAAAAGGTTAATATACAATAGAGGAATTATACTTTCTTAATTTAAATAATAATTTTGTTAATAACACTTATATTAAAATTATCTATCAAACATAATTTGTTTGTTTTTTTCGAATAAAAAGTAGTATTGATAGATTTTGCAACTTCGATATAAAAGTTACAGTGCGAAAAATATTTTAAAATACTGAAAACGGTCAACAAAATGGAAAATTAATTCAGAAGTAAAAAATTACGTTATGTTAAACATTTTTCATGTTCATATAAGGTAGTTATGAATGAAAAATGTTGTGCGTAAAGTTTCTTGTTGCTTATACACATTTTGAAGCTAATTTTTTTTAAAGTTCACTAAAATATTATCATACTTTTCAAATGATTATCTTTAAATCTTCTATATGATATATCCTAATGAAGGTTTTTGAGTTTAAAAGGGTGCAATTTTTTTTTAAAACTTGATATTTGTTACTTCATTGATAGTAGACGAAATATCTTCAGAAATATGATAAAATAATTTTTTTAATAATTTAAATACTTTTTAATTATCTTCAATTATTACAAAAAATTATAAATTTTGATCTTCAGAATTTTAAGCTTAGTATAGGATATTTTTATCGTGAATTTGCTCCCATTTTGATCATGAACCAAAATCCACTAAACACAAATAATAAGATAGTTATAAGAAATAAAACTGTCCAAAAGATCTTTTAGCATAAATAACACTGGCGAACAAATTTTTTATACAAATACTCAATTTTCGTGGTTCGGGTGAGGAAAATTTGAAATCTAAAATTAGTTTTGCTCCTAAAACAACAGATTTTTTTAAAGAGCATTTTTATTCTATTTTGGTGTAAAAATTCTGTAAAAAGCGTTATGTCTAACAAGGGATCACGTAAATGTTGCGACAAATTTCTGGGGAGTTACTGCATTGGAAACCTTATCCGGAATATTGTCGAAGCCATATTATGACCCGTTCAGCAGCACATGGATAAACAGTTCATAATAAGGAAGCCCCCCACGCGGCGTATGACGACATTTCTAGGCATGGGTCCTAACGCAATTTTAATCCTGGTGATGTGCCTTAACTCCTCTAGAAATTAGTTGCCAACATTTATGCGACTCCCTGCTTTTCATAACGTTTTTAAATTTGTACATTTCGACAAATAAAAAAAAAATAGACTGAAACTCTTTTTAAAAAAATGGTACCCTGAAGAGAGAAACTAATTTCAGATTTGAAATCGGTGATACGAAAGTATCGAGATCTGTTAAAAAATCTTTAGCAACAGAAAAAATCCCTGTTTAATCTTTTTCTAAAGGCATAAAAATAAAAAAAAAATTTAAGTGATAAAATAGCAAAAACATAGTCCAATAAAATGGAAGCTGCGTCTTCAGAGAATAAAGTCTTTGTGCTTTAACAAGGACAAGGTTGAAATTTAATGTGTTACATAATTATTCGGCTCTATGTTATCATTGCTGTTTGTTATTATCAGACAAGGCCATAATGTTAAAACTGATATAATATTTTAATATGATAAGTTAAAAAGAAGTTCACTTGGTAATCGATTATATCATTTATCGGGAAAAAGAATTTCAAAGTGCACTGAGAAAAACAAGTATGGTCAAAACTACCAGAATATGGTAAAATTTACTGTACTTCTGGCTTTATGGAAACAGGAAGAAGCTCGGTAATTTTAACCGAAGCAATTTTAGTAAAATTAACAATAAAATATGGTTTTAAATTATGCAAAAAAATTTGGTAATTTCATTCTACCTTAGATCCTTAGAGCATGGAATGAAAACCATTTATTCTATGAAATTAATTTTTTAGTTTTGTATTTTTTTACTAAATGTGCGGTAATATGGATCGTAATTTTTAAAACCAGAATCTTTCGGTAAACCGTTACCATATAAAGGGAATAATTATCAAATAAATGGTTTAAATACCGTATATTTTGGTTTTATTAACCAGAATTATGTTGTTGTTTTTTTTTCTACCAGAAATTCCATTACCATAGAGTACGGAAATTTAACTGTAATTTTTTTTCTCATTGAGCTATCTTTTTCATTCTTCATTTTGTTCAGTATAAATTATAGATATGGAAGGATTAACAACAGAAATAAATAATTGAACTGTAATTATCATAAATAAAATTTTATTCAACATAAATGGAGGTAGGTGGGTACTTTATTTACGCCGCACTAGAGCTGCACAATGGGCTATTGGCGACCGTCTGGGATGATCTGAAGACATGCCATCGCAATTTTGATCCTCTGCAGAAGGGATAGCTCCCCTGCTTTGGTAACCCATCGACCTGCGCGTGAAGTCGAGCACTTTATGGTGGAACAGTTCAACGAGGACTGATACCGCACACCTTCGGTCTCTACTTAGGCTCATCAAAGTGGTCACCCACCAGCTAACTGATCGATGCCAGTGATGCTTAACATCGATGTTTTACTGGAAACCGTGTCTTTACGATCAGTTCATCGCGGGACCAACATAAATGGAGAAAGTTTGACCTAGAACAACACGGTGTCTTTGGCGGACAAAGAGTAAATGTTCGATTGTCTTCGTGGTGCTTTTATGAACGTCACCACCCACTCATTATACTTTTAAAAGTCACGTATCTTTAAAAGATCATGCACATTACGCATCTTACTTAAAAGTAAAATATATATGGACATGCACTCCCATTTAAATTAATAAACTATTTCAACACAAACGTAGTATTTGTTATACAATATCATATTTGAACACACATTGACAAAAGAGTAAATGTACTATGCATGAAAAAATTCATTATTCACTTTAGAGATGTCTAAGTTGACGTCCCTTCATCAAATCTATCAATGATTAGTTACGGATGCAACCAACAGGAATACGTCTCGATTGGGATAGGAATAGGAATCGTCCAATAGGAATAGTGCTAACGGAAATAGGTTGAATGATACTGGAACAATGATCTAGCTCAGCCTCTGACTTGAACATCTCTATACAATTTTTACTTAATTTTTAGTTTAAGTAATTACATTAATTGTACTTAGTGAGTTGTAAGCTATCCTTCAAAGTTCTAATAATTCTCCGTATTATTTCCATGGTAACTTGAGGAAAACGTAATCGAGAGACTTTTTCAACGGACATATGAGATGGAATTATAAACTCGTAGAATGCTTTGAGGATATTATTTAAGAGTATAGGTGCTCGAATAAGGGCACATTACGATGTATCTGTTCTTTATTTATGTTTTCCATCATTCTTAAATTAATCATTTCTGTGTTCTTGTATTCGTCTAACAGTCTTGTACATTAATAGAACCCATCATTAAAGTAGAACGTAACAATACTTTTTAAAGTAATCCACTATACATTTATCCAATTGATGAAGAACAATGTTGTCTAATTCTATGCTTGGAAATATTATTATTTAGCAATTTAATCTTAAAAGCTCGAATTTCATTACTTTACTTGGATAAATGTTCTTCAAATTCAAGTAGTTAACCATATTTTAATTGGAAGATTGCCTTCCTTAATCAAAACTTAGCAACTTTTCTCTACATATTTTTTTCAAATTTCCATTTACTTCTGAACTATTAAAAACATAAATAATCATGCGACCATAATTTTGGAAAGTTGTTTTTGGAGAGTTTTTGTCCTGGAATTTTACCTGTTATTATTTATCTCACAAAGAGCTGGTTTTCCGAAAATATTTAGTGGTCCCCAAAGCAAACAATGTCCCAGAGTAAAAGTTTCAAAAACGTCCGAAGTCTGACTGCAGATTTGTTAAAGGTTTAAAATTGAGTATACCTTCAACTTACGTAGTAATAGTTCAAAATTCCTCGTAGTAATATTCCTTTACATTCTTTTCAAATGAAATTTATATGATTTTACCCCTGTCTCTCAAAGATTTCTAATATTTGGAACTCTGTGAATTTGGAACTCTCTCTTTTAACAAATTTAAAATCAAAACTATCATTAGTCAGAAATTTTACGAAACTTTATTGTTTAATCGAAATTTATTGTTACGAAAATTTATTGTATTGTTAATCGATATTTTACAAGATCGTTTAATCTTTTAATTTTGATGTTAGCTCCGATGAAAGTTCGAGAATTATCTATGCATAATTTTGAACATTTATTCCTACCAGGGAAAAATAGCTTTAAAGTAGTAACAAATACTTCTGTATTCAAATCAGTAACCTTATCCAAATGAACTGCTCTTAAAATAAGGTATATAAATATACATGTACATAAATTTTGTTTAAAGAACCTTTTCTTCGTTTTTATACACAATAGAAGACGGTCAGCAATAATCTATTCATGTATAGTCAAAGGGAAAAGTTTTTAAACGCCACTACTATCCACTCACGATACCTTTAAAGATCACGGGGTGGGTGTTACGTATCTTTCTAGGAATTCGAGTAACTTGGCGAAAACAGGCTGAATTTTTAAAATTCATTAATATTCCACTCAATGTATTCTTTTTTAAATTCTTCAACAGTGGAAAGTTCCCTTTAATTTTACACAACTGCAAAAAATTCCAACTTAATGCTGATGCTTTCTTCTGATAATAGGAATATCTATTGATATCAATGCAAATCAATTATTTCCTTCAATGTACTTTATACGCTGGGTCGAATGAGAGCTCGAGACAATAGGACCAATAGTTGTAGCTGTTTAATGCACAAAAAGTACAGCTTTCATTGATAGTTATTTATGAATATGACCCTATAATTTATTCACCTATCTATTGGTATGATAAAATTCTGGTTGTTTAACTGTATTAAGTGAAAGCAGTTAATAAACGGTTTTTCCCACAGTTAAACAGTTTGAATACCGAATTATTAGTGGTTGTTTGACTGTTTTGCTTGAATATGGTAAAGTAACAATTAAATAGATTGCTATTTAAACATTTTTCCGAGAAAGTTTTAACAGTGTTCTTTAAGCTTAGTTGTCAAACCTTAAAATAATATTTCAAGTATTTAAGAATTTTTTAATATATTTATGAAATATTTCTTTAAAAAAAAGTTTTTTTGTTATACTGAAAATATGAGATTGTCCAAATGATGTAACATACAAAAAGTCAATAATTTTTCCTATAAATTTATTGTTTAAAATAATCTGATGTCCTAAAATTATATGAAATAACTCATAGTAGTGTTAATTTTAATACAAAGAAAAGTAATTATATTGCATAAGCAGTGAATATTTATTGCATATAATATAAATATCAAAAGAATTTAGAATAAGCTATTGTTATTGTAACTACTTATTGAAAATTGCCCGCATAACACCCAATTTTAATCTATCATATTTTTTTATAAACCTAATAGAACCTTTTTACAAATTTAAGAAAAAATTGAATATTTCTTCATTCGGCTTTTTGAACTTGATAAAAAAAAAGGGCAAATAAACCATTTGTTGGATATCCTTAAGTTCATGACACTACAAGGTTAGCGTTATCGTACTCCGAAATTCTAATCAACCGTTCCCCTTTTGATCAAAAATATCGTCTTCTCACCCAAAGAGTTATTTTATTACCGATTCAAAATACATGTAACTTAATGTGATCAGCATGAATTGGTAATTTGAATCACTATCGTCCATAAGCCGTTCTGAGACTCTCACTAACATTCTATTAATATAATATTTGCATTATTTTTTTTAAAGCTTGAAATATTTTCTAATAAATATGATACTTTGTCATTATATTATATCAATAATCATTATATTGTGCAATAATTATAATACTTTGTAGTAATCATAAAAATTTGTAATACTTAATAATAATCATAATATTTTGCAATAATCAGATTTTATAATAATTATAATATTTCGTAATAATCATGACATTTTGTAATAATTATAATATTTTGTAATAATTATAATATTTCGTAATAATCGCAATAATTTTAATAATTATACTATTTGTAATAATTATAATACTCAAAAATAGTCATAATATTTTTATTAATTGTACTATTTGTAATAATTATAATACTTTAAAATAGTCAGAATATTTTGTTACATAAAATATTATTTTGTTACATATAATACTTTATAATAATCATAATATTTTGTAGTAATCACAATATTTCGCAATAATACTTTTTTGAAATAATTCTAATCTTTTGTAATTAATAAAATATTTTAAAATAGTTGCAATATTTCGTTATAAATATAATATTATATAACGATTATAACTTAGTCATAATTATTCACAATATAACTCACACTAGTGCTCACAAATTTATAAATATTTATCTGATCAGTTTTCATCACATCATAGACTTCCTTTTTTTCTTCTTTAACTCATAGGACCTAAGTTTTAGTTAACTGGAGTTAGAGTCCATCAAATTGTTTGACTTTTTAACTCAGAATCCACTACTCTGTCTATGTGACCATAAATAACTTGTGTAAAATGTGACCCTAGCAGTAAATCTTTTATTTTCTAGATTGCTGTAACATAGTTTAATTGTTTCTAAACGATAGTTATTACGCAGGAATTTAGTTTTAGTATGTTGTTTCATTAGAAATAAACTAGTAAATCATTTTTTTTAACTATCACGACATGTAAAATTTTTTGAACAGAATTTATTAAAATATATTCCGTGTACATCTAGATAACTCTGCAATCTATTGACAAGTATTTGTAAGGAATATTATTATCTAAAACACAATTAACAAATTATAAAAGGTGGTTTTGACAGCCTCGTGTGTGTTATTGCCTTTATTTACTTGTTTATTTATTATTATTGAAGAAATGATTTGGAATAATTAAAAGAAATATTTTGCTAAAATACAGTTTATTTAAATAATTGATACCGTAAAACCACAAAATGGCTTTATACTAGCAGCAATAAAAATAAAAATTTATATAGATAAGTAATTAAATTATCAATAAAATAAAATTTTCATCGTCCTTGCTAAAACTCATTCAACGTTTCATTTTATTTATAACTTAAAGTTAATGGCAGACAAAACTAGTTTTAGAATATAGCCACATATCCAAGTTGTTTGATCAAAGCTTTACCGTCTCCCATTTGTAGCAAATTTAATTTCAATCCATTTATAGCAACCGGTTCTTCTGTTTCAATATTGTAAGCGAATTCCAATTATTGAAAGCAAATAAAACTATTTTTTTTCCTTCTTACGTCGATTGATGGAATAACATTTAGAACAAATATCGTCTGCCGCGTCAAGGAAAATCAGGGTCAAACTCAGGCAATGGAACAATGTTTCTGAGAGATTTTAAATTTGCTACAAGGTGTTTTATTTTAAGTAAATGAGGAAATATATCCATAATATAATTACAGGAAATTTATAAGAAATAATTTTAGTTTTTGCTCTTAATTATATTATATAATAAAATGATTAAATTTCATTTGAGAAGAACATACGTTATACGCCTATTTAATTAAAACATATTATTAAAGATTTAATGAAGTACCAATGAGAAATTTTTAAAGCATTTATCTTTTTATTTGAGGCAAATTAAGCGACCTTCTGATTTTCACACCATTGATAGAATAGCATTTAGAGCAAATATCGTCTGCCACGTCAAAGAAAATCACAATCAAACTGAAGCGATGGAACAATGTTTTTTTAAGATATTTTGATTCTGCTATAAGGTGTTTTATTGAAGGCAAACAAGGAAATGTAACTATAGTTAAAGGAAATTTTAAAGACTTTTAAATTTTTGTTCTTGATCTTAATAAAATAAGATTTAATTTGATTTCCGAGAAGTATAAGTTATTCCGCAATTAAATATAAACTTATTACTAAAGATTTAAAAGGGAACAACTAAGAAATTTTCAAAACACTCATTGTTTTTAATTTTTATTGAAATAAAGTTATTTTTCCCCTTTTAACGTCTATTGATGGAATAAAATATGAAAAAATACCGTCTGCCACGTCAAGGAAACCGAGGGTAAAACTCTGGCAACAGAATATTGTTTTTAAGTTTGTATGTAAGAACAAAGCATTCTTTTTAAGTTCATTGTTTTTATTTGTTGCAAGGTATTTTATTTTAGATAAACAAGTAAATATATAATAGAGATACAAGACATTTTAAATGTATCGAAATCGATCGAATAGTATAAAAAAATCAAATTTCAAAAATATGAAATATTAATATAAATAATAAATTTTAAAAATATTAATGAATAAAAAAAACTAGATAACTTTGCAACGATTTGACCGAATTCATTTACATTTTATCACTTAAAATTACATTCTTTTAAATAATGTATATATACCTTACAATTCAAAACTTTTCGACTACTATTAAATAAATTAATGAAATACATTAAATGGTTTTTAAAAATTATTTTTCATATGGAAATACCTATGCGTAAACGATTTAAAAATTATGCGCAAAATATTTTCCACTAGCTTTCAAAGTTTTCGAGATATAGTGAAACACGCAGAAGGTAAATGTAACATTAAATGGTCCAAACTTCGAAACACCCTCTTGATCAAACTATTGGAGCCATAATTTCTAGATTGCGGTTACCCTTCATGTTTTGAGGGTCATGAATCTAAATTTATCGAAAAAAAGTATATTATTCAGTGAAAGTACGTTTTCGTGTTTGATTTCGTAACTTAAAATATCGTTTGCCGTAACGCAGTGTTTCCCAAACTGTGGTAAGCGCACCCCCAGGGGTACGTGAGCAGTTTGGCGGGGTAGGCTTTCTTATGCGAAATATCTTGCAACAAACGAAAATTTCAAAAATTTTATTTAAAAACAAAGCTATCCATGAAAATTTATAATTACGTATTTTTCTATTGGCTATTTTTTGCAGAGTTAACAGTTAATAATCAGTGTGACAGCTAGTTGTGATTTCTACATTTTGTGATTTTTTTTTTTTTTTTTTTTTACTAAAAAATACATTTTTTTATTAGTGGTACACAGCGTTACGAGCAATTTAGAAAGGGTACATAAAAGTCATAAGTTTGGGAAACACTGCCGTAACAAATTAACATATTAGGTTATATTTTAGGTCTTTTTTGTGCACTGTATGACTTTAATTTTATAAATTCTTGACGATTCTACTTACTTTTATTTTCAAGCAATTTTAATTTATTTAAATCGAATTTCATACGGTGACATTCTGAATAAAATCATTGATTCCAAAGTCATTGTAAAATATTATCGATACAGGGTACAATGATACGAACGTTCTTTTTGAAAACTTTCTTTCAAGGCCTGCATTCCTTAAATCAATCAAAACAGCGACCAAATAATAAATAAGATAAAAATGAGGTATAATATGATATACGTCCCAACAAATAATCGTTGTCACGTGACAGCTATGTAGTTATTAGCCATCTTGGAACTATAAATTTCTGGAATAACGCAATCAAAGACGTCACGACTGGCCTACCAAAACTGCGACGTACTTCTTTGCCCGGATTCATAACTTCATATTGAAAACGCGATCAACATCAATTTGAGCATCTTCTTTCATTGCTTCACCACGTTTTACTGTACAATATCCCCAAGATCAAACGTAGTAAACGAGGAAATAAACACCAAATTAGACATTTTATTGTTTCAAAACAGTTATTAAAAGGAAAAGTAAACAAATCACTAATGGAAGTATTCAGGAAGCTTTATCACATATGTTAGGCTTCAAGCAAAATGCTTTTGTCCCATTTAATGTTTTTCGTAGTTCTTTCGCAAAAAAAAAAAAAAAAAAAAAAAAACTAATTTAAGTTACTTACACTCAAAACAAAGATATAATTTTAAATTATAAGTACCAGCGAACAGCAAAGAATTATCTGGGCTTTAAAACAAACAAATAACTTAAATATTTTTAAAGTTATTATATTCTTTAAAAAAAGGCGAATTTTTCGAGAATTTTCCACCTAGATGAAAAATCACCAATATCAATGGATAATTCTTAATTTTTGCACATTTTCATGAGCCCAGAGAAATACAAAGTTCGAGTAATTCTTTCAAATATTAAATTAAATCACAAACATTCTTTTCATTTCATTCAAACATTCATTTTCTCAAACTAACGGCTTTTTTTCATATTGACGTTTTGTGCCATTTTCATAATTAGCATAGATGGCGCTGGTTGAAGACAGACAAATGTTGATTTAACAATCATGAATAACTGTTACAAACTCGCAATAGTTACATAAATAGAATTTTATTCTATTCAAAGCATTATTTTCTGTCACGTACAGCTTTCGAAAAACATCAAAACGCAGCATTTTTTAACTCGTTAAAAGATTCAAAATATAAAATCCATTTTGTTTTTAAAAAAATACTAATTACTGTGTTTATTTTTATATTAGTGTTCGCTTTAGTTTATTAACTTGTTGATTGTATTTCAGAAATTAAATTTAATTAGGCACTAAACACAGGGTTGTTTTATGGCCGCAATACAACTATAAATAGCAATTAATCGATGCAAATCGATGATTTAAAACTATATATATCATCCTGGCATGGAGAATTAATTATCCGTGTTTTAGAGCTGACAAATGATTGAAATATTTTAAAAGTTATAAAACTTTTTCAAAACATTATTAATTTGGCTATATTTTTCCACCTAGATTTAAATTATCAAAATCATTGCCTTATTCTCAATTCTTGCAAATTTTACTAGCCCAGATAATGCATCATTGTATTAAGTTTTTAAATATTAAAAAATTAGACCACTAACGCCTTTCGTTTTTGCAAATCAGTTTCTTTTCTCCATATTGACGTTTCATAAAAAGCATACACAATGAATAAGCTTTTTTGAATAAGCTAAGCTTGATCTAACAGTGAGTAATTGTTGCAAACTCACATCAGTTATGAAAATGGCTTATTATTCACACAAAAAAAACATCAATTCTTATGACGGAGCTTTCGGAAAACAGCCATTAGTATTAAAAAAAAATCATTAATTCTCGATATATTTCTTGATCTTATCTATTTTTAAATATATTGCAGCGATTGCTTTTTTGTTGTAGATTGTTTGTTTTGTCAATTAAACGCGACATTTCAGAAATAAAAAAACGTCACTTAGCGTATTCATAATGTAGTTTCAAAGTTAAACTATAATATCGAGTTAAACCATAATATCAAAGTTAAATCATAATAATCGTTTAACCATAATAACATACTACAACAGTCATGTAGCATTAAGTCGAACCTTTTAAAATGAACCTTATTATCGTGCATCTAAGTTGAAGCAAAACTATTCACTACGATTATATAGTTTAAATGGGCACACCCTATTAAGATGGCGGCAAATTTGAACGTTATTATGGTTTTCTCATATTGCATACTGTTTGAAAATTCACTTAATAAAATACCAATGAGCCTAAAAAACAAAAATAAAAATTTAATGTTTAAATAAATAAACAAATTTCCCAGTTTTATTTTTTTAAAAATACTGAGAAGTCTATTAAGAGTTAATGTTTGTTTTATATTATTGTTTTTTATACGGCATTTTAGAATTTAAGTTACTACGAAATTCAACAAGGCGCTATTTTATGGCACTTTTAAAAATAGTTATTAAAATGAGTTTTGCACTGCTTTTACACAGAGATTGGAGTTAGCGTATTAAGGAGATATTCCTTAGCTGTGTTGACTTTTGGCTGATAAAACTTCATACTTAGAAATAAATCTTAATGTCGGTACTTGAAACCATGATATTGTGTAAACACACTGCAATCTTAATTAAGGCATTAAACCGAACCATGACTCCGTTGAGCCTTAATTCGGAACCTTAAATCATAAATTGCTGCAACATCAATGAGACATTAAATTGAATTATGTTCTCGTCAAAGTTGAACTTTATTATCACCCTAAATTATTCAAGAAACAATAATTAGTTCGTAAATCCATTTAAACTTTGCACCATATTATAAAGTTGCAGTAGATTTAAACGATATTATGTTTTTCTAACATTGCACAAATCACAAAATACCATTAAAAATGATCCTTCAAATAAAAGTTTATTGGTTAAATAAATAATCCCAAACAACTGAAGCGTTAACTTGATTAAAATCTTTCATTCATTTCAAAAATATGCAAATTGGAATTAACAGTCGACATGTTTCTGGCGCTCAAAAATAGACGCTCATTTTCAAGACTTGCCAAACGAGAAGAAGCAAAAGAGATCTAAAAAGTAAACGTAAAGTTGCCAACGAAAATGAAAAAATTAAGATGAGAAACAAAACTAGAAAAACCACAGTAGCCGAGGGAGAAATAAAAAGCAGGAAGAAAAAAAAAAAAAAAAACACAGTGGACGAGATGGGTAAAATGCAAACCCACGCGCTATGGAGAGGTAGTAAGGAACTAATGTCGTTAACAAAGAAATCAGCATTCATATGAATAAAACAAAATTCCAGTTCATATTCATATGAATGCTGATTTCCCTTTTAACGACATTGGTTCCTCACCACGCGTGGAAATGTATTTTACCCTGACCCTTGCACGTTTACCTCTTTTACCCTTTTTACCTCTTGTCCACTGAGATTTTTCTTGTTCTGTTTTTCATCTTTTTTTTTTACCTCTCTCGATTACTGTATTTTTTCCAGTTTTGTTTCCCACCTTTATTTGTAAGCAACTTTATTTTGTAAGCAGCTTTACGTACATAAAACAACTTTACGTACATTATTTCAAATTACTTTTGTTTCTTCCCATTCACGTCTGGAAAGTCTTGAAAATGGGCGTCTATTTTTGAGCGCTAGAAACATGCCAAACTGTTATTTCCAATTTGTATATTTTTGAAGCCAATTAAGTTTTTAATCAAGTAATAAAAGTTGAATGGTTAAAAAAATAAACAAATTTCTCAATTTTATTTATTTATTTAAAAATATTCCATAGTTTGTTAATTGAGTATGACATTTTATTAAATGAAAAATCACATGCTGGGAGCTACTACGACATTCAACACCGTGTTATTTTATGGTACATTCATAAATAGCTTCTTAAGACCAGTTTGCACTGCTTTTACACCTATCTAAGCAGGTCTTAGTTGGAGTAATAGTTGGCTTATTAATGACGCATTCTGTCGCCAATTTTTCTTTCCTCTAACAAACTTGTCGCCTATGATTGACATCATTCATGCAATTTATCACTTAAAGCGACACTCCTTTTCTCATAAAGACAACAATTCTGAAGAACGCTTGTCGCCTGACGGTCCTATCCCCGATTTAGAATGTTCGAATATGAGAACCCAAACAGACTACAGAAAAAAATAGTACAGGGAAAAAAAAGCGTGGTGCAAAAATTCCGGCATATGCCATTTCATTCAATAGTCTAGCCGTACCAGTCGGGAAAATAAAATAAAAATAGTTAGAGTTATTTTTAAAGTTAATCTTTGCACTTTTATCATGTGGTGTATGGTTGTATCACCCTGTCGTTTGGAGATTTCTTTTTTTAGAGGCGATATTGTTTCAGGCAAAGCAAAGTCATGGTCTTTTTCCCTTCTTGTGGTTTAGACAG